>NC_136925.1:3459780-3662280 GCF_949752795.1 Hyperoodon ampullatus | reverse complement strand
TTCATGAGGCTTTTCTACTGATATTAAAACTTTAAAATTTACACCCTGAAAGAAATGTATGAGCTTAATGCTCAAGGAAACAAATCATTTCAGGTTTTTTTTCCTCCCATAGTTCTCTGTTTAAAATATTACAACTCTCTGTCCTTCATGCAGCCAGCTCGTGTTGACTTGTGTGAATAATGCACCAGTGGAAATGAGAGTATATCAGGGATGTTGAAATCACCTGTGTTTTTAAACTTCTTATTGGTTATGGTTCAATAAGCTAGGTTGAATATAGCCAGCTAAATAATTTGGCTGAATTCTCACTTGTCCCTTCTCCAAAAGAGATGGAGATGGATTATTTTAAAAAAATACTGTGAATCCCAGTTTCATGTTACATTGTGGGATTCTGGCTGCTCTGATTTACAGTTTTCTATCTAAATTGTCTCTTGAACTTTGGCCTGTTTAGATTGGTCCTTTTCTTGCTATTAATAGGATTCACATAGTCCCCTCTCAAGAATATAGTTTAGTTCTCATTTACTTGGCTATAGCTGATACCTTTCATATTAATGTCTAGGTAAATTGAAGTGCATCTATTACCAAATTGGTACATAAGGAAATTTAAGTTCTTTTTTGTGTATGCGGTGGCCTTATCTACTAAAGTTTAGGTAACATTGTATATACTTTTTCTTGATCTATTTTTATAGCAAATAAGCCATAAGACCTAGAGTATTACACATTTATTATTTTCAAGAGTTTTGGCATTTTTGTAGCTTTTACAGGCTGTTTCTTAGGTTATTGCATAAAAATAATCTGCAGTTACTGCTGCTGTAAAAGTATAGCATAGGGTGTTTTAGGTAAAGATCATTTCATAATTTAAAGGAAGATTTAAGATTTGTTATAGTAAATGTTCTGTAGACTTACTGGACACTGTCTAAACACTTGAGATGGTTACAAATGGTTTCAACAATATTCTAAGTCCTTATGTTCGTAGTTTCCATAATTAAGAGCAGTGTTTTAGGTTGAACTATTTATACCTGCATGAAATAATGCTTTTTGCAGGCATTTTCAAATCAAGTCAGACATTGCGTTTCCTTTCAAATAGCCAGATGTTCCAAATTATGGTTAAACTGGGACTGATAGCCTTTGCCCCAGAGCAGGATTCTTGTTTGCACCATGTCTCCCCTACTTGGGGTTCGTATTCATAATGTGAATTGTGCTTTTGCATGAGGATATGATGCTTTGTCATGGTGCAGTGGAGGGTACTGATGTATGGTCAGGACAAGTACTCGTATTTATATACATGATACATTCAAAAAAATTTGTAGCAGCTTATGGTAAAACACAAATATAATAATACTGCAGTTGGTAACCATGAAAGTAAAGTGAGGAGAAGTAGAGGAAGAAGGAAGTGGGAAATTACTTGTATTTATATCAGTTTGTTTCTATGGGCACCCTCCTCCCCCCACCCTTTATTAAATCTACTGGTAACATCTTTGTATGATCCTGGAATGTAGACCCTGTTCCTTAGGGCTCTGTACAACTGGAGAAGATGAAAGAGGAGACCAAAAGCCTCTACTGAATGAGAAAGTGATGCAGCAAACCTCTGACTCGTTCGCATCACTAGTTTAGTTTCCTGTTGGGGTGCTTTCATCATGCTATTTTTCTAGCTGATGACCCTCCAATTATGTCAGTGAAAGCCAGTTTGTCATTTCTTGATACTTTGGGTATATTTGTGCCTCTCTTCATTGTTGATCATGGTACATCTTTGGTTTTCTTTTCATGTATCAAAAGAGAACATTTTTGATACTTGGCATCTTCTAGGAATTTAAGATGATTTTAAGCAAGAGGGCCCTATAGCCAAACAGATATTAAAAATGGGATTTTTTGTTTGTTTGTTTAACTATGATTCAGCTTTTCTTTATCTTCTTGAATTCTATAGTATTCAAGATTTATGTTTATTATCTCTTTCAGTTAGTGCTGTGTTTTATTGGTTATTTTTGTCTTATGACAAAATTAGATCCCTCTGCTTTATTCATTACATGTTAAACTCAACACCAAAATGCATCTTTTGGAATACCTAATCATGAAAAGCCTATTAAAGGTAAAAATAGGGCTTCCCTGGTGGTGCGGTGGTTGAGAATCTGCCTGCTAATGCAGGGGACATGGGTTTGAGCCCTGGTCTGGGAGGATCCCACATGCCGCGGAGCAACTAGGCCCGTGAGCCACAACTACTGAGCCTGCGCGTCCGCAGCCTGTACTCCGCAACAAGAGAGGCCGCAATAGTGAGAGGCCCGCGCACCACAATGAAGAGTGGCCCCCGCTTGCCACAACTAGAGAAAGCCCTCTCACAGAAACGAAGACCCAACACAGCATAAATAAATAAACACCTACTCCCAACATCTTCTTAAAAAAAAAAGGTAAAAATAATTTATTGAACATATGCATTAGCATATTGTGCGTAGTAAAAGGACTGTGGAATATAGTCATACTTTTGCTTAAGCTTTGAAGCATTTTTTGAAAGATATAAGCCTGAACAGTTGCTTGGGGACAGAGAGAGTAGCAGTGGTTTTTATTCCAATTATTTTTTTATTGAGGTATAGTTGATTTACAATATTATATTAGTTGCAGGTATACAACACAGTGATTCAAAATTTTTATTGTTCATATACCATTTAAAGTTATAAAATATTGGCTATATTCCCTGTGCTGTACAATATATCCTTGTAACTTATTTATTTTATACATAGTAGTTTGTACTTCTTAATCCTTCACCCCTATCTTGCCCTTCCCTCCTTCCCTCTCCCCATTGGTAACCACCAGTTTGTTCTCTATATCTGTGAATCTGTTTCTTTTTTGTTATATTCACTAGTTTGTTGTATTTTTTAGATTCCACATGTAAGTGATACCATACAGTATTTGTCTTTCTCTATCTGATTTATTTCACTAAGCATAATACCATCCATGTCCATATAAACAGTAGGGTTTTTGATCGTTGTTCAGGGGAGCTACAAAATTGGAGACCTGAGTAGGCCTAAAACCCGTAGTCAGTTTATGTACTCAGGTCTGAACCCAATGTTAAAGACCTAAGCTAGCTGGAAGCCACTGGAAAGTAGGACAGAAATTCTCGAGTTTTGAGGTGCTTAGGAGACAGAGACCTACCCTGGGGCCTGGGGGCATGGGCAGGGGCGGAGTGGCTTAAGAACACCAGTGATGAGAATGGAAAGGCATGAAATGAGTGGTAAATTGACACTTACCTGCAGCTGCTCTTTACTTGGGGACACCAGTGAGTCTCCACTAGAAGCTGAGAATCCAGGTGTATAGAACCCTTGTTTCATGGGGCTGGAAGCACAGAATTGGAAACTTGAAGGGTCTTAAACACACAGTTGGTCTCTCTCTCTCAAAATATCAATATTTGCCAAATTCTAAAGCTGTGTATGATGGGAGCTAAGCAGAACATATCTGAAAAGCCAAGCCATCACTTGAGGCTAAAGTGACAAAGCCCAATCATACTCTCAGTTGAGAGCTGTGGAGTCAGGTCTTTGATTAGAGGCAAATCAGAAATAGATTACATCTTCCCAAACCCACATGCAGCCTCTACCCCTCTCAGTTCCTTATTGAATTAATGTCTATCCACCCAGCAGAGCAAGGAGGCATCCTCTCATCATGTGGAACCTCTTATCAATCAGCATTCAGTAAAAAAATTACTAGGTATATAAAGAGACAGGACCATTTGACCAAAAACCAAGAGAAAACAAACCAATGAAAGCAGAAACTCAGGTGATCCAGATATCGGAGTTAGCAGACAAGGACTTTAAGATTATTATGTTTAGGAACATAGAGAAAAAAGGGACAAAAGTGGTAAGAAGGTGGAGAATTATTCTAGAGAATTGGAGTGTGTGTGTGTGTGTGTGTGTGTATATATCAAACATTGTGGAAGCAAAAATTTTTTTGACAATAAGAACTCAATGGATGTTTTTAAAAACATATTAGCCTTAGTAGATGATATGATTAATGAACTAGAAGGCAAGTTACTATGTCCAAACTGAAGCACAGGGAAGAAAAAGATAGACTAAAACAGAAAAGAGCATGAAAAACATTTGGGATCTGGTCAAAGGATCTGTCCTATATACAATTTGAATATAGAAGGAGGAGAAAGAAAGAATTGGTCAGAAACAATATCTAAAAATATTTCTCATGAAATTTTCAGAACCAACTCATATATTCAGAATGCTTGTGGACCTCTAAGAAGGATATATTCAAAGAAAACCACACCTACGTACACAATGGAATGGCATCTTAAATTGCCAGAGATGCCAGCCTAGAATTCTATACCCAGAGAAAACATCCTTTTAAAATTAAAGTGAAGTAAATACTCTAGGCAAATAGAAATTGAGAGAATTTACCACCAGTGTATTTTCACTAAAAGAAATACTACAAGGGAATTCTTTAGGCAGAGGGGAAAATGATCCTAGAAGAAAGTCAGGATAGGCTTACATGGAGTTAAAACATTCTGTTGTTCTAGGATTGTTAGTGTAAAATTTGTATTAGATTATAATAAGTCAAGGATGCATGTTGTAATCTCTAGAGTGACAACTGAAATAATAGTGAAAGTATATATCTAGCAAGTTAAAAAGGGAACTATAGATTAATAGAAATATTTGGTTAGACCAAAAGAAAGAAAGAAAAATATGTACAAAAAACAGGTGTGTCAATAGAAAACAGATAGTGAGATGACAGATAAAAACCCAGGTATATAAATAATTAGATTGAATACAGATTAATTAAATAATCCTAGTAAAAGCCTAAGATTGTCAGACTTCATTAAAAAAATGATACCGACAAACATGCAGAGTAAAAGAGACACACTTTAAATATAAGGACACAGAAAAGTTAGAAAGGGGTGGAAAAATAAAGTTGGTATAGTTATACTATCAATAATTTCAAATACAGCTTTAAGGCAAGGAGCATTACTAGAAATAAAGGAAACATTTCATAATGCTAAAGGGATTAGTCTATCATGAAGATGTCACAGTCTTAAATCTATATGTCCTTAATAGCATATCTTCAAAATGCATAAAGCAAAACAAGCAAAACACAAAACTTAAAGGAGATAGACATATCCACAATCAGAGTGGGAGACTTTGACACCCCTCTTAAAGACTGATCAAGCAAGGAGACAACATCCGAAGAGTTAGTAAACTTGTGCTGATTGTACACCCAACTATTCAAGAAATCATTCTTTTCATTTGAATATAGAACATTTGTCAAAATTGACCAGATGCTGGGACATAAATATAACCTTAACAAATTTCAGAGTTTGAAATCATTTAGAGAGTGTTCTCTGACAACAGTAAAATTCACTTAGAAATTGAGAGGAAAAAAAAAAACCAGAAAAGCCCCAACTTCCTACAAATCAAATAATTTGTGTTTAAATAACCATGGGTTATAAAAGAAATTGCAACAGAAATTAGAGAAGATACTGACTGAATAGTTACGAAGATACTACCTATCAAAAGTGTAAGGATTAAAAAAAAATAAAGTGTAAGGATTTAGCTAAAGTCATGCTTAGAGGGAACTTTATAACTGTAAATACGTTTATTTAGGAAACAAAAATAATAACAAAAAAATTAACAATCGGAGTTTCCATCTCCAGAAAGAAGATCAAACCTAGAGAAAAATAAAAGAAATGCAGTAATAAAGAGTGGAAATCAGTGAAACAGAAAATATACAATAGAGATATTTAATAAAGTAAATTTTAGATCTTTGAAAAGATTAACATACTTGATAAACTTTTAACAAGACTATTTGAGTAATACATTTGGTAAATCTTTAACAAGACTGATGAAAAAAATAGGTCAAACACAAATGAAAAATATCCCCCTAAAGAAGGGGAAATCACAGCTGAGTCTACAGACATTAGAAAGATAATAAGAGGGTATTATGAATAATTTTACAGATAAGTTTTGGGTGAAATGGACAAATTCCTGGGAAAATACAAATTTTTCAAAATAATAAAAGAGGAATTAGGAAACGAGAATAGTCAGGGATCAAAGAAATTTAATCCATTTTTATCAAGCATATATGGGGCAAGCCCTAGGCCCATATGGCTTTACTAATGAATTCTTTAAACACAGTTTTCTTTGTTTTTGTTTTTTAATTGAAGTATAGTTGATTTACAATGTTGTAAAACACAATTCATAAGCAAACTTTCACAGACAGTAGAACCAGAGGGAAAACTTCTAAATTCTCTTTAGCATAATCTTCATATCATACCTGTTTAGGATTGTACATAAAGCAAAATTACAGACACATTTTTCGTATGAGCAAAGATGGGAGAATCAGAAACAAAATATTGGAAAGTCAAACCCTGCAATATGAAAAGGCCAACGTGAGGGTTTATTCCAAATATGCAAGGGGTGTTCGATGATCACAAACATTCACAAAGGGGTTGCTACAATTCCCTACTTGAACAGAAAATGGCAAAAGCAATCTTATTATCTTATTATTTTAATAAAAACGTTTGTTAAAAGTCAATATCCATTCATGGTTAAAATTTCTTAGCAAGCTAGAAATGAAAGGGAATTCTATTAACTTGATAAAGAGTACCTTTATCTTGTTTTATAAACAAGATTTAATCTGATAAGGAATCAGTTATCTTGTAGTTCTGAGTAGCTACAGAAAGCCTGTGGCTAAAATATTTCCCAGTGACATTTTTTTTTTTTTTTTTGCGGTATGCAGGCCTCTGACTGTTGTGGCCTCTCCCGTCGCAGGGCACAGGCTCCAGACACGCGCAGGCTCAGCGGCCATGGCTCACGGGCCCAGCCGCTCCGCGGCATGTGGGATCCTCCCAGACCGGGGCATGAACCCGTGTCCCCTGCATCGGCAGGCAGACTCTCAACCACTGCGCCACCAGGGAAGCCCTCACAGTGAAATTTTGACAGTTTTCCCCTTGAGATCAGGACTGCAACAGGATGCTTATACTTTTTTTTTTTTTTTTTAATTTTTTGGGCCATGCTGCGCGGCATGTGGGATCTTAGTTCCCCAACCAGGGATGGAACCCCTGCCCCCTGCCTTGGAAGTGAGGAGTCTTAACCACTGGACCACCAGGGAAGTCCCCAGGATGCTCATACTTAAAGGCAAGAGACATGACAATCATATGGATTCAAAAGGAAGAAATAGAACTTATCCGTAGATAGCATGACTTGTATATAAGAAAGATCAGTAGAATCTACAGGCAGATTATTAGAATTAAATGAGTTTACCAAGGCCCCTGGAAATAAGGTCAATATACAATAATCAACTGTATTTTTATATACCAGCCACAGAAATTGATAATAATTGAAATTGATAATAATGGAAATAATATTTGAAGTTAATTTGAAATATTATTAATTCAGAAATTGATAATATTTTTAAAAGCATCAAAAAAACCCAAACACCTAGGAAGAAATGGAGTGATGTGTGTGGAAAAACTTTATTCAGAAAAATAACAAAATATGTAGAGAAATTAAAGAAGATCCAAACAAATAGAAGCACATACCATGTTAAGTGATTGCCTTGGCTCTTCTTGGCCTTACAATCTTGAAGATGAATAAAGCTAGAGGACTTAATTATCAAATGTGTTGTAGGCAAGATGTGTCACAGGGCTGTAGGAATTAGAACATTGTATTGGTATAAAGATGGACATATAGACCAATGGAGCAGAATAAAAAGTACAGAAATATATCTGTTGGTCATTTGATTCAGGGCAAAGGTGACTTTGCAATTCAGAGACGACAAGATGGACTTTTCCGTAAATGATGCTGTTTTAGTTGGGTACCACAGAAAATAATGTTAACCCGTAAAACACATGTCAGTTCCAGGAGGATTGCGGATCTACTTGTGAGAGAGAAAATGAAAAAGCTCTTAGGAGAATAGGTGACTATCTTTATGATCCTGTGCAGTCAAAGATTTCTCAATTAGAAAAAACAAAACAAAAACTCAGAAATGTTAACATTAAAAAAAGGCTGATAAAACTGGACTTCATTAAAATTAAGAATTTACTCAACAAAATGCCTCAGTAAGAGAATAAATCGACACATTTGGAGAAACTCATGGAAATTTGTATTCAGAAATATAAAGTACTGTTACAATCAAAAGGAAAAAACAGACATCCAATAGAAATATGGGCAAAAGTCCTGAAAAGGCACTTCATGAAAGAATATATCCAAATGACTGATAAACATATGACAAATTATTCAATTTCTTTAGACATCAGGACATGCAAAAAAAAACCCCACAATGAGATACCACTAAAGACACAGCACTCTGGCTAAAATGAAAAATATCCCTCAGAACCAAGTGTTGCCAAGGATATGGAACAATCCATCTCTCATATACTACTATTGGGAATATAAATTGGTACAACCATTTAAAAAAATTGTTTGGCATTATCTGGCTGAATCCTATGACCCAGCAATCACTCCTGTGTATATACCCAACAGAAATGTACAAAAGATAAGTTCAAGAATGTTCATAGAAGCACTATTTCTAATAGCCTCACACTGTAAACTACCTAAATGTACACCAGCCAGAGGATGAAACATTATAATAGGATATTTTCAGCAATGAAAATAAATGACTTACAAATTGAATGGAACACTGTGTATTCACCTCACAAACAATGTGACTTAAAAAAGCTAGGCCCGGGGCTTCCCTGGTGGCGCAGTGGTTGAGAGTCCGCCTGCCGATGCAGGGGACACGGGTTTGTGCCCCGGTCCGGGAGCGGCTGGGCCCGTGAGTCATGGCCGCTGAGCCTGCGCGTCCAGAGCCTGTGCTCCACAATGGGAGAGGCCACAACAGTGAGAGGCCCGCTTACCGCAAAAAAAAAAAAAAGCCAGGCCCGAATGAGTACATACTGTATGATTCTATTTATATCACGTGCAAAGATAGACAAAACCCATCTATGGTGTTAGGAGTCAGGTGAGTGATTGTCATATGGTGGTTAATAAATTGGAAGGGGGCCTGAAGGGTATGGGATGCTGGTAACAGTTTCTTATTCTGAGTGCTGGTTATACAGGTTCAGTTTTTGAACACTGAACAGAACACTCATTTTGTGTGCTTTTATTGTGTATGTTACCCTTCAACAGAAAGTAAAAAAAGAAAAGAATGAAATAACAAAAAAATGCATTGTGTTCCCATTGATTAGTTTCTTGAATTTGTATTGTAGTGGACCTTCCTGTAGACTCAGGGAGAACCTTGGTGAGCTCTGGCCAGGGGGGAGTTTCTTTTGTTATTCAGGGCTGTCCTAACAAAGCTCAGCTGTCACACTGATGAGAAGCAGGACCTCTCATCCCAAGAGCGGTAGAGCTGCTCTTCCCAAGCCTTCCCAGGGATAAGAACTGTGGTTAAGTGTTGTGGGTTTGAACGGTCTTTCCTGCTGAGATAAAGACCACATTCAAAATGCATTTAGAAGTGAACTGTAAGCTAACAAGCAGTGGCCAGGCACAGTCCTTGAGCTGCTGTCCAGCTTGAGATGAAGATTCTTTTTTAATGAGTGGAAATTCAGAGAAGCTGCCCACAAAAAACAAAACAAAACTTGATTTTGGCAAGAGAATGACAGGCTTTGAAGGAAACTCGAGATTTCAAGAATCATATTGTCATTCAACTTAGAACGCTACGTTCAGCACCGCAAAAAAGAAAGAAACGACCATTTACAAGGTGTGGGTGATAGGGAAGAGAAAATTGACACCTAATTTTGACATTCTTACACTTTAATTGAAGATGAAATTATGCTAATTATCAAAATAAGTAAGAGTTTGCCTTTACATCCTGGCGGCTTTGATTTCTCTCTCTCTCCTGATCTGCTTTCCCACATTCAATTCCAAAGCAGATCCTCCTGGCTTTGTCTACACAATATGTCCAAAATTTGACCACCACTTCTACTGCTATTACCCTTGATCCTGGTCCAAACCACTAGCCTTTCTCACCTGGGTTTTGGCTGTAGCCTCCTAACCACTGTCTCTGATTCTGTCCTATCCTTGCCATAGGCAGAGGTGATCCTTTGAAACATGAGTCATATAATATCCCTTCTAGTCTCAAAAGGCCTCAATGGCTTCCCATTCAACTCAGCGGAAAAGTCAAATTTCTAACCAAGGTCTACAGGCATTCACCTGATCTCACCACATTCCACACCCCTCTGCCCATCCGGCCTTCAGGAAATGCTCCTGGCTGACTCTCAACCAAGTGATTCTGCTAGGTCACCACTCAATATCATTTTCTCCTGAAGGCTTCCCCTGACCAGCTTATATAATAAATACTGAGTCCCATCCTTCCTGCCAAGACTCCTTTTCACCTCTTCTTTCTTTTTCTCTAAAAGGATGAACACGATCTAACATATTATGTAATTTTTGTATTGTTGATCTTCCCCCATTAGAAGGTAAATTTTGTGAGGGCAGGGATTTTATCTGTTGAATTCTTAGTCCCTGAAACAATGCCTAGCTGGAGGCTTGGTGTTCGATAAAAATTTGTTGAAAAATTATTAGGAATATCAACAAGAGAAAGTTTGACAATATGCTGTGAAAACGGTTGTAATATTGAAATATTTTGAATTTGGTGCCTTTTCTTACTCTTGTTTTTTTTTTTTTTTTTTTTGCGGTACGCGGGCCTCTCACTGCCGTGGCCTCCCCCGCCGTGGAGCACAGGCTCCGGATGCGCAGGCCCAGCAGCCATGGCTCACGGGCCCAGCCGCTCCACTGCATGTGGGATCCTCCCGGACCGGGGCACGAACCCGCGTCCCCCACATCGGCAGGCGGACTCCCAACCACTGCGCCACCAGGGAAGCCCGCCTTTTCTTACTCTTGATGTTTTATACGAAAGTTCAAAAGTGACCCTAGAGTATTGCTCTATGAATAAATCCACAAATTTATTCTAAGTTGAAACATTTTTTTAAGTCTTAAGTTTTAGTTTGACCTTGTGTTTTATTTTTTTAATAAATTTTTTTCCTGATGGTGTACAGAAATTACTCATTTGAATTCTATTAAAATAGGACCAATATACCTATTCTAAAAATCAAAGTGAAATTGACTACAGTAAACGTCAGCCGTCTGTAGTTTCTGAGAAATGAGTCCTATGGTAATTAATTTTTCTACATAGATGAAAACTATTCTGTGTAGCCATTTTTAAAACTACTTAACCTTTTGGATGTCAAAATTTCTAAAGCCTTTCACTTATATTTTCTCAAGGAAAATATAATGTATATAATTTCATCTTTTAAAAATAGGCCAATAGAGAACAGACGGTGGTGGCCAAGGGGGAGGGAGTGGGGGAGGGATGGAGTGGGAGTTTGGGGTCAGCAGATGCAAGCTATTATATATAGAATGGATAAACAACAAGGTCCTACTGTATAGCACAGGGAACTACATTCAATACCCTGTAATAAACCATAATGGAAAAGAGTATAAAAAAAGAATGTATATATATGTATAACTGAATCACTTCGCTGTACAGCAGAAATTAACACATTGTAAATCAACTATACTTCAATTAAAAAAATATTAAAACTGAAAACGAAAACAAAACAAAACAAAAACTTAGTCCAGTTTAACTTGGATGTCATACTATATTGACATTTACATTTATTGAGGTATTTAGCTATTTATTTCATTGATGTTTTTGTGCTTAATTTTTATGGTTTTAGGCATTTTTAAACTGAAGTTTTCTTTTATCCTATTTTTTGCTGTCACATTATCAGCAGCTGTGCATGGGATCCAGATGACCAAACTTTGTAACCGAGACATGTACATTGGCCAGGGAAGGCCTGTAAAGTTTTCTCATGAATTGAGAACACATGCTTCACTCTTCAAACCTTATGATACCAATTTGGGCTCTTCCAGAAACCTTCTCTTCTCATTTCCTTGTCTGCATTGCAGGTGGGTTATGGTCATGGAATTTAGAGCCAGAAGAGGTCATTCTGGGCCTGTTCCCTTTGGCCTTCCTGCTGGTCGCAGGAGTGACCTGTGACTTCTGCATCCAGCACAGCTCTTAGGCACTGCTTCTGGTCAGGAGTTTTCTCTGTTCAAATGTACTGTGGTACAAGAAAGTGTCTCAGAGCCTTCCCCTCACCCCCAAGTATAATCTGATTTTTTGAGTATAATCTATTTGGGAGGTGTTCTTTTTTTTTAATTAAAAAAAATTTTTTTTAAACAAAGTTAGGACCTGATATAAAAAGAATCTTCTTCTCTACCCCTTCCACTCTTCTCTCCACCTCGCTCTCTTTTGCTTTCCCCCCTCCTTTCTCTTTATTTATTTTATTTTTTTTGTGGTATGCGGGCCTCTCACTGTTGTGGCCTCTCCCGTTGAGGAGCACAGGCTCCGGACGCGCAGGCTCAGTGGCCATGGCCCACGGGCCCAGCCACTCCGCGGCATGTGGGATCCTCCCGGACCAGGGCACGAACCCATGTCCCCTGCATCGGCAGGCGGACTCCCAACCACTGCGCCACCAGGGAAGCCCCCTCCTTTCTCTTTTAAACCTAAATTACGTAGCAAAAGATGATGATGTGCCCATAGATACAAATGATTGTTCTTAGGCTACATATTGAGGCAATTGTAGTCTCAGAGTATTTGGGGGTTAGGCTATCATAGGAGCGGGGCAGGGCCTCACTGTTACTACAGTGTGAGACAAAAGCTAGAAGCAATTCAGCTGGGGCACGAGGGAGGGACCAGAGCTAGGAGGGAGGGCCCAGGGTCCCTAGATTTACCATCCTTTCCTCCTATCCTTTCACCCTAATTGTTTCCATTCTTCCTTCAAAAGACTTCACTGGGACCCTTCATTGAGGTAAGGCAGTAGGAAGGCTGGCACGGAGGAGTGGGCGTGGAGAGGTTTTGGGAGCAGAGGTCCTTCCATAGAAAAGGAAAGGGATGTTGTAGGGGTGCAACTGGGAAGGAGTTAGATGTTGGTCATCTGGACGTGAGTAATTTATATATAAAGAACCAAGTTTGCTGAGTCTTTGTATTTGCGCCTGGCGTTAATTAGTGTAACTGAACGGTGCAAAACGTTTAGAAGATCCATAGTACCACTGAAGATAAACATAAAATGTATGTCTTATATGTTATGGCTTTGATTCTTACTTAATTCTGTGTTTAAGTTTGTTTTCATCGTCATGAGGTTGGTTTAGACGACCATAGATTTCATTTTTATTAAGACGGCTAACATGAGCAAGGTAACGTTAAGGTCTATCCTCTGCACTGAATGGCTCTAAATTGGTTTTATGGGAAAGTTGGAGAATTTGCCCTTAGGGAATCCACAACGGTGCAGTACTACCAGTTCCGTACATCTTTTTAGTTGATTGCTTGGACTTAGTTGAGTAGTTCAGTGATTGAATACTAGCTATTTTGCTTGAGGCTTTACATTTGTGAGGGAGAGGAGAGAATATGAGAATGAATGAGAACAAGACGTCACCAAGGGTGGGGTGGGGGGGGAAGGGGAGCTAGTACCTTCCGTCACCACTAGAGGCCCCTCTTAAACCAAATTTCATGGTTAATATCACCAGGTTTTCATGGTGGGGCCTGGCTCCGTCATGGTAAATTAAGCATATTTTATGTTATAGTTCCACATAAGTAGTATGACAGTACTTTTATTCTAGAGCATATATTATAATGCAACCCAAGTGGTTTCTATAAAGTATATATTAGAACAACTATGATCTATTAGATTGGAAACAAATTAGGAATCTTTCTCTGCTCTTCACTTTCAGTCTCTAAATAAGCTTTTAGTGAAAACATGTAATCAAAGAATATGGCCAGATGAAAATTATATGTCTCCCCGGCAGTGCAAGGATATTTAGGTTTAAGATTATTACTGATTTAATTAACATGCGTTTAATCAATGAGAGCATTTATATTTTTCTGTTGGTAGACTATAAGGTTATTTTAAGTTATATGCTAAATATTACATGTATTTCTTTTGTGAGTATAAGCAGCTTCTAATATCAAAAACCTACTAAAGAAATGATTCAAAAATCTTTTTTAGACTTAATATTATCTGTGGTAAAATTAAATGCTTTCCTTTAAGAGTAATAAAAATATTCTCAGCTTTTAGTTTGGAATTATTTTGGATGTAGGTTGACCTCACCGAGAAAGCAGGCAGGCAGGGCAAGGTCATCCTGTCTGATGAGAATGGTTGTTCTGTTCCAAAATAGAAAGGCTGACAATTTGGAACTTAGTTCCACCTTCTGAGTTCTTGTTCCTGTTGGATTTTCTTTGTTGTGACCACAACTAGTTAGTTGTTGTATTGAACAGAACAAGTTCTAGGTGGTTGGATGCTATATTTGGGATGTGACTAATACATTTATCTCCCTGTGTGGTGGCCTTTGGCCAATTACTCTGAGTTCCGTGAGGGCAGGGAGTTTTGTGTATTTTGCTTATTGCTGTATCCCTAAGGGTCTTGAAGAGTGTCTAGTATATAAAAGATCTGCAGTCAGTTTTTCTTGAATGATCATATTGAATTGCAAAAATGACATGTAATATGTAATAATAATTCGGTTATTCAGTGAAAGCAGTTAAAGAGAAACTTGTAGTTCCTGTAGGAAAAGATACGTGGAGAGTATCACTCCTGCCACCTGGCAAATTTTTGGTATGACTTATGTTTTGAAGAAGATTAAAATAAAAAATGAGCTCTGATCTAATTTTGTGTTATATAGTTTATATAATGAGGCTTAACATAGTGTCTGGTAATTGGTAAATAAAGGAAGTTAAAATGATGTGTTTTACCATGTCTCCTTTGGTATTCATGATAGTTCTTCTAATTAGGCATTAGGGTCATTATTTTACAGGTGAGGAAACTGAGGTTCAGAAAAGGTAGAGGAACCTGCTCCAGCCAACACAGCTGATGAGGTGCAGAGCTGGGCTCCACCCACATTGCTGGACTCAAGGGCCTTTCCCTTTTTGTCTTTTCTTGTTTTTTTTTTTTTAACAGCATGCAGCTTCTCAAACAGAGTTTGAGCAGAATTTTATAAATATTTTTCAAGATGTGATGAAATAACTGTGATTTGTGACATAACTTGAAAGTATAAAAGATACTGGCAATAGAAGCGTATTTCCGGAGAGGGGTAGTACTTTTTCGTCCATGTTTATTTCATGTGGGCTTTCTGTCAGGACTCTCTATAATCTGATTTAATCCTTTCAGTTGTCCTATATGCTAAGAATTATCACTCCCATTTTAGAGATGAGAAAACTGAATCTCAGAAAGATTAGAAACGTCCCTAAGCTTTTCTGCTAATCAGTGGCAGAACTACAGTTCAATCTCAGGTCTTAAATTCTTTTTTTTTTTTTTTAATTGAAGTATAGTTGATTTACAATGTTGTGGCAATCTCTGCTGTACAGCAAAGTGACTCAGTTATGGCATACAGACATTCTTTTTTATATTCTTTTCTATTATGGTTTATCCCAGGATATTGAACATAGTTCCCTGTGCTATACAGTAGGATCGTGTTGTTTATCCATTCTATAGATAACAGTTTGCATCTACCAACCCCAAAGTTCCAGTCCATCCCTCTCCCTCCCTCCTTCCCTTTGGCAACCACAGGTCTGTTCTCTATGTCTATGAGTCTGTTTCTGTTTTGTAGATAGGTTCATTTGTGCCTTTCAGATTCCACATATAGTGATATCATATGGTATTTGTCACTTTCTGACTTGCTTCACTTATATGATAATCTCTAGCTGCATCCCTGTTGCTGCAAATGGCATTATTTTGTTCTTTTTTATGGCTGAGTAGTATTCCATTATATATATATATGTGTGTGTGTGTGTGTGTGTGTATATATATATATATATATATATATATATATACATATATACACCACATCTTCTTTATCCATTCATCTGTCGATGGACATTTAATTGTTTCCATGTTTTGGCTATTGTGAATAGTGCTGCTCTGAACATAGGAATGCATGTATCTTTTTGAATTACAGTTTTGTCTGGGTATATTTCCAGGAGTAGGATTGCTGGATCCTATGGGAATTCTATTTTTAGTTTTCTGAGGAACCTCCATACTGTTCTCCATAGTGGCTGCACTAACTTACATTCCCACTAACAGTGTAGGAGGGTTCCCTTTACTCCACAAAACAGGGATTTTTTTTTTTTTTTTTTTTTTTGGCTGTGCTGCGTGGCTTGTGGGATCTTAGTTCCCCGATGTGGGATTGAATCCACACCCTCGGCAGTGAAAGCGTGGAGTCCTAACCACTGGACTGCCAGGGAATTCCCAGAGGTCTTAAATTCTTGAACCCTGTTTTGTAGTAAAACAGTGCCTTCTGTTAGAGTAGTTATTTTACAGTTAACTAACTTCATGCTTTAAAATTTATCATTTGAGTTTTGCTGATGAAATGCTTCTAAATCTGAGCTTGCAACATCTCTGTAATTTTCTTCTACATTTGCCCACCTGTATAATGCTTTTAAAAATATAACATTCGGGGCTTCCCTGGTGGCGCAGTGGTTGAGAGTCCGCCTGCCGATGCAGGGGACACGGGTTCGTGCCCCGGTCCGGGAAGATCCCACATGCCGCGGAGCGGCTGGACCCGTGAGCCATGGCCGTTGAGCCTGCGTGTCCGGAGCCTGTGCTCCGCAACGGGAGAGGCCACAACAGCGCGAGGCCCGCGTACTGCAAAAAAAAAAAAATAAATTAAAAAAAAAAAATATATATATATATAACATTCTTACATACCGTATAAAACTTGTGAATCATACTATCATATTTTATTTCATTTGGCATTGTTTTTTTCCTTCTATATGGAACTGGAGAGAGAGCAAGATTAAACTACATAATTATGTTTTTCTATTTCTAATCCCTTTTGATGTGTCCCCTTATACAGGCATACCTCATGTTATTGTGCCTCCTACTATATGGTGTTTTTAAAAATTGAAGGTTTGTGGCAACCCTTCATCAACCAAGTCTCTTGGTGCCATTTTTCCAACAACATTTGCTCACTTTGTGTCTGTTTGTCACATTTTGGTAATTCTTGCAGTATTTCAAACCTTTTCATTATTGTTATATTTGATATGATGGTCTGTGACCAGTGACCTCTGATGCTATTATTGTGATTGTTTTGGGACACAAGGACCTGAGCCCATATAGCTGGTGAACCTAATCCACAAACGTGCGTGTCCTGACTGCTCCACTGACCAGCTCTTCCTGTCTCTCACCCTCTCCTCAGGCCTCTCTCTTCCCTGAGACACAGCAATATTGAAATTAGGCCAATTAATAACCTTACAGTGACCTCTGAGTGTTCAAGTGAGAGGAAGGGTCGCATGTCTCTCACTTCAGAAATGCTAGGAATGATGTGGCTTAGTGAGGAGGGCACGTCCAAAGCTGAGACAGGAAAGCTAGCCCTCCTGGGCCAAACAGTTAGCCAAGCTGCGAATGCAGAGGAGTCCTTTTTAAATTTTTTCCTTGGCTGCACGGCTTGCGGGATCTTAGTTCCCCAAACCCGGGCCCTCGTCAGTGAAAGCGCAGAGACCTAACCACTGGACCACCAGGGAATTCCCAAGGAAGAGAAGTTCTTGAAGGAGATTAAAAGAGCTAGTCCAGTAAACACATGAGTGATAAGAAAGCAAAGCAGCCTTACTGCTGATATGGAGAAAGTTCTTGTGGTCTGGATAGAAGATCAAACCAGCCACAACATTCCCTGAAGCCGAAGCCTAATCCAGAGCAAGACCCTAACGCTCTTCAATTCTGTGAAGGCTGAGAGAGGTGGGGAAGCTGCAGAGAAAAGTTCGAATCTAGCAGAGGTTGGTGTGTGAGGTTTTAAAAAAAGCTATTTCCATAACATCAAAGTGGAAGATAAAGCAGCAAGTGCGGGTGTAGGAGCTACAGCAAGTCATCCACAAGATCTAGCTGAGAGAATTAATGAAGGTGGCTACACCAAATGACAGATCTTCAATGTAGACAAAACAACCTTCTGTTGTAAGAAGATACTTCTAGGGCTTTTATAGCTGGAGAGGAGATGTCAACACCTGGCTTCAAAGCTTAAAAGGAGAGATTGACTCTCTTGTTAGGGGCCAGTGCAGCTGGTGACTTGAAGTGGAAGACAATGCTCATTTATCATTCTGAAAATCCCAGGGCCCTTAAGAATTATGCTAAATCTACTCTGCCTGTGCTCTGTAAATGGAACAATAAAGCCTGGATGACAGCACATCTGTTGACAACATGGTTTACTAATTTTAGCCCACTGTTCAGATATACTGCTCAAAAGAAAAAAAGAGATTTTCTTCAAAATATGACTGCTCATTGACAATGCACCTGGTCACCCAAGAGCTCTGGTGGAGATGGACAGCGAGGTTAATGGTGTATTCATGCCTGCTAATATGACATCCATTCTGCAGCCCACGGACCAAGGAGTAATTTTGACTTTTAAGTCTTTAAGAAACACAGTTCATAAGGCTACAGCTGCCATAGATGGTGATTCCTCTTATGGATCTGGGCAAAGTCAATTGAAAGCCTTCTAGAAAGGTTTCACCATTCTAGATGCCATTAGGAGCATTTGTGATTCATGGGAAGAGGTCAGAATATTAACACTAACACGAGTTTGGAAGAAGTTGATTTCAACCCTCATGGATGACTTTGAGGGGTTCAAGACTTCAGTGGAGGAAGTCATTGCATATGTGGTGGACCTAGCAAGAGAACTAGAATTCAAAATGGAACCTGAAGATGTGACTGAATTGCTGCAACTTGATGATGAAACTTAAATGGATGAGGAATTGCTGTTATGGCTGAGCAAAGAAAGTGGTTTCTTCAGATGGAATCTACTCCTGGTGAGGATGCTGTGAAGATTGTTGACATGACAACAAAAGATTTAGAATATGGGATAAACTTACTTGATAAAGCAGCAGCAGGGTTTGAGAAGGTTGACTCCAATTTTGAAAGAAGTTCTATGGGTAAGATGCTATCAAACAGCACTGTATGCTACAGAGAGATCATTTGTTAAAGGAAGAGTCAATTGAATTGGCAAACTTCATTGTTTTATTTTAAGAAACTGCCGCAACCAGCCCAGCCTTCAGCAAACACCACCCTGATCAAGTCAGCAGCCATCAGCACTGAGGCAAGACCCTCCACCAGCAAAAAGATTATGACTTGATGAAGGCTCAGATGATTGTTAACATTTTTTGAACAATAAAGTCTTTTTAAATTAAGGTCTGTACATTTTTTAAAATTTATTATTTTAATTTATTATTTTTCGCTGCGTTGAGTCTTCGTGGCTGCGTGTGGGCTTTCTCTAGTTGCGGCGAGCAGGGGCTACTCTTTGTTGCGGTGCGCGGGCTTCTCATTGCGGTGGCTTCTCTTGTTGCGGAGCACGGGCTCTAGGCACGTGGGCTTCAGTAGTTGTGGCTCGCAGGCTCTAGAGTGCAGGCTCAGTAGTTGTGGCACACGGGGTTAGTTGCTCCACGGCATGTGGGATCTTCCCAGACCGGGGCTTGAACCCGTGTCCCCTGCATTGGCAAGTGGGTTCTTAACCACTGCACCACCAGGGAAGCCCATGTACATTGTTTCTTTACATTGTTTTTTTAGACATAATGCTATTGCACACTTTGTAGACTACAGTATATTATAAGCATAACTTTTATATGCACTGGGAAACCAAACACTTTCTTGTGAATCACTTTCTTGTGACTCGCTTTATTGCAGTGGTCTGGAACCCAACCCACATCTCCGAGGTATGCCTGCACACTTAAATTATTTGAGTCCCACTCAAGATTTTCATTTCATTTAAACTATCTGCTTTTGCTTTTAGGAACAGCATGAAAAGAAAGAAATTCATCACCTCATTTCCTGGTGAACAAAGATCATAGGTACATTGTGCTCTGAGTTTTTTTTTTTTTTTTTTGCGGTACACGGGCCTCTCACTGTTGTGGCCTCTCCCGTTGCGGAGCACAGGCTCTGGACGCGCAGGCTCAGCAGCCATGGCTCACGGGCCCAGCCGCTCCGCGGCATGTGGGATCTTCCCGGACCGGGTCACGAACCCGTGTCCCCTGCATCGGCAGGCGGACTCTCAACCACTGTGCCACCAGGGAAGCCCCTGTGTTCTGAGTTTTAACATTTGAGGTGTAACGTAAAAAAAAAAAAAAAAACTACATTTGTTGACTTTCTGTGTTTCTCTTTGATGGCCGTTTAACTTACTTTCCCATTAAACTGGTACTTACACTTGATGAAATTGTAGTATTTATGCTATAATCTGTAAGATTTTCTTGCCTTTCTAAACACCCCAGTTTTGCAGTTAAAATTTAACTTAAAAATTATTGAAACTATGGTCTATAAAGGTTTTAAAAAATAAAATTAGGATGTATGCCACTTCCCTGTTTAACTTATCTACTCCAGAATGGAAGCTGCTACTATCAATCATGGGCAGTCAACCCTTCCAAACACCTGCACTTCCTGTCATACAGTTCTCTTGATTTTTCTTCCAGGAGCTTGGTTTTTCTCTCTACTTGTTTATATTTTCTTTTATATCTTTAATTAAGCTATATAGTTTCTTACATAGCTGTTACATTTTGTTTATTTTTTTATTTTATTTTTAAAATTTATTTATTTATTTATTTATTGACCATGCTACGCAGCATGTAGGATCTTAGTTCCCTGACCAGGTATCGAACCCACGCCCCCTGCAGAGGAAACATGGAGTCTTAACCACTGGACTGCCAGGGAAGTCCCTTAAGTTTATTTTTTAGTATTTTATTTTTGTTGATATTGTGAATAGTATCATTGTTATTACAGTTTTCCCTTTTTCACCCTTCCTTTTTTTTTTGAGTGTGACAGTAGAAGAGATTAAGATAAAGTAATACATTAACATGGTAACCAAACATACAGTACAACGGAGCTTGTAATGCAAAACAGTGTTTCCATCCCTGTCCCTAGGCCCAACCCCTAAACACAGCCACTTTATTTTTTTTTATTATTGAAGTATAGTTGATTTACAATGGTTTAATTTCTACTGTACAGCAAAGTGATTCAGTTATACATATATATATATATATATATATATATATATATATATATATACATTCTTTTTCTATATTCTTTTCCATTATGGTTTCTCATAGGCTACTGAATATAGTTCTGTGTGCTGTACAGTAGGACCTTATAGTTTATCCATTCCATATACAATAGCTTACATCTGCTAATCCCAGCCTCCCACTCCAACTCTCCCCCAAGCCCCTGCCCCTTGGCAAGCACAAGCCTGTTCTCTATGTCTATGAGTCTGTTTCTGTTTCGTAGATACGTTCATTTGTGTCATATTTTAGATTCCACATATAAGTGATATCATATGGTATTTGTCTTTTTCTGTCTGGCTTATTTCACTTAGTATGATAATCTCAAGTTGCATCCATGTTGCTGTAAACGGCATTATTTCATTCTTCTTTGTGTAGTAATATTCCATTTATATATATACCACATCTTCTTTATCCATTCATCTGTTGACGGACATTCAGGTTGTTTCCATGCTTTGGCTGTTGTGAATAGTGCTGCTATGAACATAGGGGTGCATGTATCTTTTTGAATTAGAGTTTTGTCTGGATATATGCCCTGGAGTGGGATTGTAAACACAGCCACTTTTAACCATTTCTCTCTTTTGTTCTTCTGATGGCTCCTTCCATATCTCTAAGTAATACATTGTACATTTCTACAGAAATACTCACTAAAAATAACAGGGTTAATGGGAAAAATAGGTTGGGCAGACCACTTAAAACCTGTCACTTTGTAACTGGAGCAAGGAAAGGTTTGTAACTAGAGGCAGGAAACCTGCTGAGTTATGGAGTTAAGGGCAAAATGCATTAAAGTCGGGGAGAACCATGTGGTAAACACTTCTAAAACAGAGCAGATGGGCCAGCCTGAGCTAAGAGCCATTGTGTATGGAACTGTCTTTCTCTGAGGCTCTCAGCTCTGTGGTTATGCTTCGCCTTTTACTGTGTTTCTTAGTGGCATGAAACATTAATGTGCTGGGGCAAATTGCATGTGTGCCAGCATGCCTAGGTTAGTTGCTGCTGCCTCTGGCCCCAAAACATGTTCCACACCTTGTGCCCGAAAATTGGACTCCCCTTGTCCAGTCCCTCATATGGCTCACTGATGAATTAGGCCTGATTGACAGAGCCTAGGTCACATCTTTGTCTTAGCTGTGATGGAGACTGGAAATGAGTTTCTTACATTCTACCTTGAGAAAGTGGGAGTAATAGGGAAACTGTCAAAAGTGGAGAGTATGTTCAAAAGTTTTGGGTTATCAGGTATAAGGTCCAACACACACATATGTGCATATGTATATTCGCACACGTATATCCATGAACTTAGATCTTCATTCATCAGTTTTAAACGTTATTTCTTCCCCACTCTGACACATGAAGATTCAGTGTGCTTGCATTACCTCTAGCTTCACCTCATCATTTCTGCAGTTTTGAGTTATAGCATTTTATTTCTTCTACTATTTGCCTTTTGATTTTCAATTATTTCTGTAAATCTCTATTTTTGTGTTCTATTAACTCTTCTCATTATCTGTTGACCTTTTACTGTGTAAGAAGGTGACATTAATGTCCTCTGTCTCACCTCTCCACCTCTTTCTTCCCTTCCAGTTTCCACTTTCTATCAGCTATTTATTTTTATGTTGCCAAGACTGATAACATTAAATTCTGTTCTGTAACTGCAATTAAATCTTCCAATTTTTGTCTATACATTGATTCTAAAAGTTAAAAACCAGTAAATAATACTCTTGATATTATTATGGTAACATAAATATTTTTCACCACTGAGTTGACCAAGGGAATAATATTCTGTGTTTTTACATCAGGCCAAGTGTTCTCTGCCCTCGGGCCCCTCAAAGGAGATGTTCTTGGCATCCAGATCAAATGGTTTGCCTTTTCTTAGAGTGCATAAATTATACAAAATCTTGCTACATTTTAGATGCTTCGTATTTGGGCCATTGGCATTCTTTAAGATCATTTTGGATTTTTTAGAGTTCTGAATTACCTTTCCTTTTCTCCTTGAGAAGGCGTAACCCGCCTATATCTTGCAGAGCAATACTGTGTCTTGGAGTCTACTTTACTTTCTGCTTCTCCAGGGAGTCCTCTGGTCTCCAGTTCTAGGCTTGACTACCATTCTCTAAATCTGCTGCACGACAGTCTTTGGAGATGTTTATCAATTTCACTCTTACAGACTTTGTTTTATGGGTCTTTCCTCTTCCGTGGTTTTCTCCCTCATTTTACTGAGGGAAGTACATAATTAACTTCTTCAAGCAAAAAGTGTATGGACAAGGGAGACTTGTATTTATTTTGGACTCACACTTGATTGATACTTGACTGTGCAAATTGTGTGTGTAGAATTCTGTGTTCACAGTAACTTTCACTTAGGACTTTGAAGAGGATGCTTCATTATATACTTGTATCATATTGGGGTAAAAAAGTTTCATGCCTGCCTGATTCTCATTCTTTTGTAAGTGATCTCTCTGTGTGTTTGTTTTTCTGGAAACGTTTATGATTTTTTTTTTGTACTTTTATACTGAAATGCCATAGGTCTGTTTCTAAATGCATGTCTGTTTTGCTCATCTTGTTTTGCCTCTCATGACTTTCCTCTGGGGATTTATTACTTATTTAAAAATAATTATATCTTTTCTCTTTAGTATATTTGCTTTTCAAAAATTTCTTACCAGTTGGTGAGTAGACCTTCTTGGTTGATTCTCTGTGTCTCTAGTCTTTTCTATCCTAGTTTTTGTCCCATTATGTTCTTGCAGTATTTGGGACATTTCCTCTATTTACCTTTTAATTCTTACTTTGCCTATTTTAATTTCAGCAGTCAGAAATTTTTTTCTTATGCTCGGTTCTTTTTGAAGCATGCTGTTTGTGTTGTTTTATGCCATATCTTCTTCTCTTGTTCTGGGTATACTAATATAATATAAATTCCATTTATATATATTATAAAATAACAATAGTTTTTTACAGTTCTGTCCTATACATTATCTCTGTTTCTTCAGTAGTTTTGGTTTTTCTGGTAATATGTATTTTTTTCTCCCTGTCGATTGTTCTGGAGAGCAGACTGGTACAGTTTTCCCAGAGAGTGCACAAGGGTGAGACTTTGCTATTTAGGGTGAGTGAATGGGCAGGACGGGGTGCCTCTAGATGTCCAGTAGAGCTAGGATTAACTCTTGGACATCAACCCCTCCATTAGAGGCCTGTCTTTGCAGGCAATTTGAATGGTTTTGTCAGAGACTGGCTTCTTTGCCGGGATTGTCTCTGGGGCCAGGGTTGGAGAGATGTGTTTTTACTGGGGATGTGGGGCAGCTGGTACAGCTGCTTTATATAATTCCCCTGTTTGCATTCCCAGTTCTTACACCCACCTTCCCGACCTGCTCATGAGCCCATCTGGGGTCTCTGGGGACCTTAACTTCCTCTGCCCCTGTCCACCCCCTCTGCACCCCCATGGGTCTGGGCTTTAGCTTCCTCTGCCCTTAGTCTACATTCCATCCCACATCCACCAGAGACTTGTTTCAGTCTCTTTTGCCTAATTATCACTACCCCTCCCCCACTTTGTTGTTTTGGCTGTTACAGGTTTTTTCCCCCTTTGTATTCATTTCCTGCCTTAGGAGAGAAGGAAGACAAAAGCGTACATTCAGTCAGTCATCTTGAGTTGGAAAGCTTCTCTATTACGTTTTTTTTTTCCATTTTTTAACAGAAACCCTGATGATTTGTGTCTTAGTCTATATATGATTTCACCAGAATCTTACTCATTTCAATAGTTTCTTAGTTGATTTTGTCTGATTTTCTTGGTTGGTAATCTTATCCTGCAAGTGAGACCAATTTTGTCTCCTCTTTTTTAATCTATATACTTATTTTTTTCTCATTTGGCCAGAACTGCTGAACAATGTGGAATGTCAGCCATGATGGCGCACATTGAATGTGATGTTTCTAAAGCCTGACATGAATGGATTGAGTTGTTAAGTAGACCATGAAGAGTATCTTCATTATATAGATTTCTGGCTTACTGAGAAGGTATCAGAAATCTCCCGCACAGGTAGTGTTTTTGAGTGAATGGATTTGGCATTTAATGGATTTGGCATTTACAGCCTGAGTACCTCTTATACTTCTTTTGCCAATAACCCCAATTGCAAAATTGGCGATGGGAAAGAAGGGAAAGTTAGCTTTCTAAAATAATGAATCCTTCCAATAGAGTTTAGCAAATTTTAGATGACAAAGGTGGTAAATCATCATGGGGCAGCAAAATGAATATTATTTCTTGACAGTAAATCAAGCAAAATAAGATTAACTAGCAGCTATAATGGATCTTCTTCCCTAAAGCCAATAAAGACCTAGTGAAACAACCATAACTGGAGAGATGCCGACATGTAATAAGTATGGCCTCCCTGATTGACAGCTAAACAGCGGGTCATCGCAAGGACAGAAAGATCTGGTTTTTGGTTATCATGTAGAAGAAATTAACTGCTTGATTTATTTTTATTTTTTAGAGGTGCTTTAGGAATTGCCTTGTAGATATTAAAACTGATTCATGATGTGAAAATCCAGAGTATAGTATTTGGAAATGCCAGGAGGAAGTTGTGGGGAAGCAGCTTTATGTCGAAGAGACTGTGTATCAGTTTTATCCATAAAGGGACTATAAATCATTTGGAACTGTCAAAATGAGTGCCCCTTGTGGTTGTGAGACCCTCATTGATGGGAGAAACTTGATGATCATCTGGTAGAGATGTTAAGAGAAGAATTGGGGAGCGTTGTGTGAAATGAAGGAGAACCATCCTTTAGCATTTTTTAATATAAAAAATATTGGGCTGGCCAAAAAGTTCGTTCAGGTTTGTCTGTAACAGCGGGCAGAAAAAACGAACGAACTTTTTGGCCAGCCCAATATCTCAGTATTAAGTAATGCAATAAAATAATACAGACATTATAAGAAGTTCTCCATTTACCTTTTATGTTTTACACAGGATTTCTCTCATTCCTAGTAAAATGCCTTGTGTCCTTAGACTTTCCTTTTTAAAAAAAATGATTTCATGTTATTTTATTTTAATTAATTAATTAATTAATTTGTTTTGGCCGCACTGTGTGGCTTGCGGGATCTTAGTTCCCCAACCAGGGATCAAACCAGTGCCGCCTGCAGTGGAAGCGTGGAGTCCTAACCACTGGACCGCCAGGGAAGTCCCTCTTAGACTTTTCTTTTGCTAACTTTATCGTCTTTTTACCATAATCGAGTGGTCATTTGTTTCTCCAGTTCTGGGTAGAACTGAGATCCACTGACCAAGTTTTATAGTGATTTTATTATAAATCTCTGGCAGTTGCCTTTTTCACTTTCCACAACTGCTTTCCCCCCACCACCTCACTCACCCCTCACCCCCCAGGGTAACCCACTTTGACTTAGACTGGATCACCTGCAGTATCTCTTTTTTTTAAAATAAATTTATTTCTTTATTAATGTATTTAATTTTTGGCTGCGTTGGGTCTTCACTGCTGCACGCGGGTTTTCTCTAGTTGCTGAGAGCAGGGGCTACTCTTTGTTGCGGCGCGCGGGCTTCTCATTGCGGTGGCTTCTCTTGTTGTGGAGCACGGGCGCTAGGCACACGGGTTTCAGTAGTTGTGGCACACGGGCCTCAGTAGTTGTGGCACACGGGCCTCAGTAGTTGTGGCTCGCGGGCTCTAGAGCACAGGCTCAGTAGTTGCGGCGCACGGGCTTAGTTGCTCCGCGACGTGTGGGGTCTTCCCGTACCAGGGCTCAAACCCGTGTCCCCTGCATTGGCAGGCGGACTCTCAACCACTGCGCCACCAGGGAAGCCCACCTGCAGTATCTCTTGAACTGTTTGTTGCTTCCGTTCTGAGTACCTTACTCAAGCCATCATGATTTTTCTCTAGGACATAGTGTCCTCTTGCTCATTTAAAGCCCACACTTTTGGCCAGGGTAATTTTTCTAAACTGAAAAACCGCATGAATCCCTACTCCTGTAGTTCAGTTCTGTCAGTGGTTTTGGGTCGCCTTCAAGACAATGTATTATGACATATGGGTCCTCCATTCTCTGTCCCTGGTGTGCTATCTTATATCATCTTCTGCTGTTTTCTCCACACACGTGTGATAGCCTAGCTCTACCAAGTTGACTATAGCTCCCTGAAAGTGTCCTGCTCTTTGTTGCTGCAGCCCGTTAGCACCTGTTGTGTCCTCTGCATCTCCTTCCCTAGATGGATCTGAGGTCTGATGAGCCTTTCAGCACTCACTTTACATGTTTTCTCCTCCAGGAAGCTTTTCTGGACCTGTTTTCTCATTGTCCTTTAAGTCTTTCCTTCCATCTCTGAGAGCAGGTTTCCCTTTGTGTTGTTTTTAATGTCCTCATCTCATTCCCATTAGACTCTGCCTTTTATCTATCTTTCACAGCTATTCGTATCAGTGGCATCATATAGCAGGTGTGAAATCAAAGTTCATCTCTTGTCCCATGATATATGAACTCTCCACTTATCCAGAGGTTAGGTTTCTTAGAATCTTTTTTCCATGATGTGGCTAAGTAGGTAGAAAAAGAATTCTAAGTAGCTTATGGTCAGTTGCCATAAAACCTATGTGTAAAAGCACACACACACTGATTCTATGAGGTCCTTCATCATATCCCTTCAACTTTTACTTTACATAGAATTCAAACAAACTTGTTTACTTAGTGTCATAGCTCACATTAGATTAGAAGCAACATATTAGAAGATGTAGAAGGAACACACTCGGAGGTGGGGAAGAGTTATGTTGACAAAGGTAAGGATGTTGACAAGACTAAAGCCCACATACTCGTAGCCTAGAACAAGGCACTCTATGGGAAAAGAAAAAAACAATAAAAAGTGCGTAGAATATTGAAAAAAAGAGCCATAGTAGTTTGTAGTTACTTAATGTAGAAACAAGGTGGACGTCTACCTTGATTGCAGTGTATTATATTTGATGTTCCAAATTCTACCTGCCATGATGAAGAGATTAATTGCTGTTCTCCACACTTTGTTTGAAATACAATCTTATGGCTTAAAGGTATGAGTGGGGTGAACTCTCAAATATGTTGAATAACTCAGCTCCCTACAGCGCAGGATAAATGAGTTCTTGCTGAGTTTCCTTCTAAACGCTGCAGGGTGACTGGTGCTTTGCTTCTAATCATTCATTTCCCTTTGGTTATAATCACATTACTGGTAATGTTATGTAGCGATCTTCTGTTAGGGCATTTTTCTATTAATTTCTGATTTCTCATGTCACACTTGGAAAATAATAAAACGACCCCTTTCTCTTGGCTCTTCTTTTCTTTTCTTTTCTTTTTTTTTTTAGTTCTTTCAATCATGGAACTGCTTATGAATTTTTGATGGCAGAAACCTCAGTATGTTATTAATTTTGATACTATTTGTATTAATTTCCTCCAGCATTTTCCAAACTTTGCTTTGACTGGATTGGTGGGGAAGAAAGAAGGGGGAGATTATGTCTCCATGTTTGTAGATTGAGATATTGATGTGTGACAGGTACCATGTGTAGTAACAGTACTACAAGTCCCTGTGCTGGGGCTTGGGGCTATTAATCTCCTTGGCATGACTCAGTTGAGGCATGACTCTTCTGTCTCCTGGTGTGGTTAAACTCCTCCAGGGGAGGCTGGGCTGGTGGTGCCAAAGGGCGGAGGCAGGTTGGCTAATCAGTTAAGTAGCCTTTTATCTGAGAGTCTAGTTTCTCATTAGTATTTCTGACCAAAAGGGTTGATGGTTGGAAATATGGATTTTATTTTGTTTTTAATTAGTCTCTGTAGGGATGAGAGGCTTATTTTTGAAGACTGGAATTTTAAGGAAGCCTGACAACCCCAATTTCCATGTGACTGAAACATTTTGGCAGCTGAAAAAGCTTTCACAAGTAGGAGTAAGAGCCGACTTTCCACTGGGAGTGAGACTCACGCAGAACCTGTCCCTCTGCTCTGGGTTTACAGTGGTTCCCTTGGGACATTTAAAAAAAAATTTATTTGAGTAGAGTTGACTTACAGTGTTGTATTAGTTTCAGGTGTTCAGCAAAGTGATTCATTATACATATACATAGATGCATTCTTTTTCAGATTCTTTACCCATATAGGTTATTACAGAATATTGAGTAGAGTTCCCTGTGCTGTACAGTAGGTCCTTGTTGGTTATCTATTCTATATATAGTGGTGTGTGTATGTTAATCCCTTGGGACTTTCATGCTCCTGCCCCCCTAATGACTCCGAAGACTCTCACAGGGCTCTCATCACGTGCATTATAAAGGTCTTCACTACTCCATCCCGTATTTATGCGTCTTAAGCAGGTCAGCTGATATCTCCCACAGGCACAGAGCTGTCTAGTGCTTCATCATCTGTACGAGAAAGGTATTTTCCTCCTCTCTTATACATACCACCATAAAGTTATCTTTTGCATTAGCACAGCTTTACAACCTGAGAGATAGAGACATTGGTTGTTTTGCCTAAGATGCTGGAGGAAAACAGAGGAGTAGCCACAAGTGAACAGCCTGGCTCCCTGTGCAAACGTAACACCCTGGTGACGGTCCTCAAGCTCCTTCTAGACTCTTCCCATAAAAATGAGGAGACCAGTTTTCTTGTCCCGCAGCTCTGTTTGTTAGAAAGACTTCAGCTGAAATTTGCTTTTCTCTAACTTCCACCTATTGACTTTTTTTTAAACATCTTTATTGGAGTATAATTGCTTTACAAGGGTGTGTTAGTTTCTGCTTTATAACGAAGTGAATCAGTTATACATATACATATGTCCCCATATCTCTTCCCTCTTGCATCTCCCTCCCTCCCACTCTCCCTATCCCACCCCTCTCGGTGGTCACAAAACACCGAGCTGATCTCCCTGTGCTATGTGGCTGCTTCCCACTAGCTATCTACCTTACATTTGGTAGTGTATATATGTCCATGCCACTCTTTCACTTCGTCCCAGCTTACCCTTCCCCCTCCCCGTGTCCTCAAGTCCACTCTCTACATCTGCGTCTTTATTCCTGTCCTGCCCCTAGGTTCTTTAGAACTTTTTTTTTTTTTTTTTTTTTAGATTCCATACATAGGTGTTAGCATACGGTAATTGTTTTTCTCTTTCTGACTTACTTCACTCTGTATGACAGTCTCTAGGTCCATCCACCTCACTACAAATAACTCCATTTCATTTCTTTTTATGGCTGAGTCATATTCCATTGTATCACCTATTGACTCTTATTCATCTCTCTCATGAGACCATGTGTGCACCTACTTCTACACGACTTGTCTTCGAATATTTGGGCAACTTCCAAGCCTCCTCATAGTCTTCTCATCTCTAGACTAAATGTTCTGTCCATCCCAGTCCACCGTTATTTCCACCTTTTGGTTTCCAGATTCCTCACAGTACTGACTGCTCTTCTCTGGACATACTCTCAATGTCCTATGACCCTTTTAACTTAAGGTGGCTTACAGATGATACTTGAGATGTTGTCTGTCTAGCTGAATGCCTAGAAGGACTTATTTTCTCCTGAGACCTGATCTCTATCATAACCTAGAGGGAGACTTATGATTTTTATGTTTCTGTTTTGGAATACCTGAAAAGAAGTGAGTTCCATGTCATTGGATATGTTAAGCAGATATATGTGATGTCAGGGAAGTTATAGATAAGAACAAAGAGAAAGCATGTTGGGAGTGTAGTGTCCTTGCAAAAATAATTTTAAATGCCTATTTTAAAAAACACCTTTCTGAAATACCAACTCTAAAATATAGGGCATGTTAGGAGATGGTTTGGGGGTTGCTAGTCTACCATCTTCCCAGGTTGCAGCCTTCCTGAATAAAGCACTTTTCTTTTTCCACCAAAAAAAAAAAAAGGGCATATTAGAGTGCATAATATTGGGAATAATACTTGGAAATATTCTTCTCTTAGAAGTGATAATATTATATCACTTAGATGCTTTTGTTCTTTGACCAATCACCGAATCAACTTGGAGGGATATTTTGCACCTGTGAAAGACAGCATCTTTTGTCAAAAACCTTTAGTTCACAAAAATTTCATTGATATTTTCCCTTCATGTCAACATATAGCACTTTAGTTTTGTCCACATTTGCCCACATTGTTTTACTTAGTTCTTTATAGAGTCAGCATTTAGGGCAATACAAATAGGTTGTTACAATCTTTAAAAAAAACCTTAATCAGCATTGTTATTAGCATTGTTTTGTTTATTACTAACTATTCACCCATTTCTTTTACAAGGTTAATGTTAACTGTGCTTTGTTAGATGACCTGAACCATTTATCAGTGACATTTTTGTGAATGGAATATTGTTTACTCTTAATTCTGAAGTCAAATTATTGAAACATGTATTGACCTTACTATAAATTCGTGACTGTGTAGCTGATAGATTTTGCCAACTTATTGCAATGAGAGTTTTTGTGGTGTCTCTTTTGAGGTAAGTAATTCTTTAGTGACTCTGTTAACAACATTACCCTGTAGTGTATAGGGTCTTATCTTTTTTCCATGTAATTTTTTAAATGTGTGGCTGTTGTGAGATATTTAGTCCAATAATGTTGCATATAAGGGCACTCAGTGAGAGGGCTCTTGTGTTACAAGGAAAGGATGTTGAAAACCCCAAATGTCTCAAGCAAACTGTGGTCTATAACAGTTCCACCCTCAGGAAAGGGAGGCTCCTTGAAACTTCCATGACTACTAATCTTGAGAGAGAGCACACATGGTCTGGTTGGACTGAATCCTCTAGCCATCTTACCAAGCCAGGGCTATGAAAGTAGGTTAATTTGCATCCCTTTTGCGCCCATTAATCAAAGTGAAGATGGTAGGAGTACATGGATGGCATATTGGGTCCTTTGACAAGTAAGTGCAGGGTGTGTGTCATGAAGATTTCCCATTTCTTGGTTTTACCAACAGTATCCTCAAAGTCAGTCCCCAGAAATGTACAGTAAGAAGTTGAATTTGCTTGGATCACTTAACTTGTTTTGGAGAATGGGTGAGAAGGGGCTTCCAGCTTGATCTATCAGTATTTTTCTACAGCAGGCACCTGCTTTAGCCTTTTGTGAGGATAATCTGATACCCTCCTCCTTTTCTTTTCTTTTTTTTTGGCTACCATAAAGTATCCTATCTTGGTTTCTGTAGGTCCCCCAAGCTGTAAGGCTGGCTTCACTGTCTGGGTAGTTCACAGAGCTTTGGGCTCTCCTCAGGGAAGAAGGAATTCAGGCCCTGGTTGCTGATGACCTTGGGCAAGTGAGTCAACCTCTGCTCTATTTTCTCTCCTAATTTATAAAATTAAGACTTTCTTTTTCTCCTACTCTTAAAAAAATATTTACAATAACTAAATAAAAGATAAGTTTCTTGAGTGAGTTAACATCTATCTGGATACTTTAGCTATATATAGATAGTGTGACTTTTCAGATTACTAGAATAAATTAAACAAAATGCCCCAAATGGGTTCAATATGTATTCCAGATTGTCTATGTTAAATAAAAAGTGTGAGTCTGGTCTAATTTGTAGAAACCATTTCAGTCCCTTTCAAGGAAAAGCAATGTAGTTATTTATGTTGTCCATGTAAATTATATTAGAACATTGAAGAACTTCAGGGGACACTGAAGAATTGTTTAGTCACTTAAAGCCTTAAAGTCCCCTCAGGGAGTCTAGTTGATTCATGTGGACCCTCCAAAATCACCTAGTTAACCAAATTTTAAAATTGCATCAGGATTATTGTATCTCTTTAGGGCTCTCAATTTTTAATTTAATTTTGATCTGTTTAAAAAAAAATGACTTATGCTTAGCCTGGAAAAGGATAAACTTAATTCCAGTTTTTGTATCCCAGAAGTCTATTTTGCCTTTATGGTCCTATTAGCTCATTAACACTCCATTTCTTATAATTGGGTGCCCTGTGGACCTATAGACTTCAGTAACCTAAGCTGCAATCTGCAGTTTAACGATGCAGTCTGCTCTGAGGTTTATGATCATAAAGCTCCTTAATGAGACTCCTCTGTTTGTGGATCTAAAACTGTTGTACTTAAGGTAACACTGAGGCTAAAGTCTGAGGTGAGAAGGTTTTGAAAGTTATAAGCACTCTACAAACGGTAGAACTGTCAACTAATAAGAGTCAGTCTGTGACTCACTGTAGTTCCCTGGCTTTTTCTTTTCCGTGAACCATAGAAAGAACCCACTGTAGGGGGTTGGAAATGTTCTTTCTTAGGGTTGTGGCATGACAGTGCGGTTGCTTTTTCCAACCACCATATGTGGTGATTAGGCTGTTCGGAATGACGTTGGGGTACTCTCTGAACAAACAGCAAAAGCCTTCCAAATAACTTATAATAAAGGAAGTATGTAAGACGTTTTCCCCAGCCAGATGTAATCTTCAATAGGAGAGGAATAAATTTAAAGTGACCTTCTACAGGAAAATTTGGGATAAATAGCCAGAAACGGAAAAATGGCCAAAAGACCCTATTCATAACAAAAACAAACTATAGTGCGAATACATTTTACAGAAGAGCTGGTGAATGTATGTAGAAAATAATAATAAAATCTTAGGAAAGGTCTTAAAACAAGACTTGAACATACTGTGTTCTTGGATGGCAAATTAACAAGCACCATTTAATACAACCCCAATTCCAATCCTAATGGAATTTTTTAGTTTTTTTAAAAAACTGCCTAAAAATATATGAAACTTTATATAGAAGAATAAATGCCCCAAAATAGCTAAGAAAGAAGAGTGAAGGGGATTTTCTATTAGCTGAAATTAAAACCAACTCCAGAGCCATATGAACAATCTATGGCTAGTAATTAACAGATAGGTCAGGGGTTAGCAAACTTTTTCTGTAAAGGGCCAGATAGCAAATATTTTTAACTTTGTGGGCCATGTAGTCTCTTGTCTAACTCAACTCTGCCTTTATAGCATGAAAGCAGTTATATGGGTGTGACTGGATTTAGTTTTCAAACTGCGGTTTGCCAACTCGTGATACAGATCTTACAACAAAATAGTGCTCACAAGCAGATAGCAAAATATGTGACAAAGGTGATATTTACAAGTCATTTGGAAAAGAGAGTTTGTTTAGTAAGTGGTGCTGACAAAGTTTATATAAATCTGAAAAAACTAAAATTAAATTCCTAAAATGTAAAAATAATTTCTTGGTATATAAAGATTTAAATATAAAAACTAAACAATAAAAGAATATAAGAAAATGTAAGAGAATATTGTATAATCTGGGACTGGATGTTGTATTTTTAAACAAGTCAGCAAATAGAGAAGCTGTAAAGAAAGGAGAGAAACATTTGACTACGTCTAAATGAAATTTTGTTTGTGGCAAAGTTACAAAATTTGATGACTTATAAACAAAATATGATAACATATAATCTATAAACAAAGAAATAAGATGGCAGCCTATGAAAAATATTTGTAACATATGTGAAGAAAAGGGCTAATGTCCATAACGTGCAAAGTGCCTCTACAATTAACTCAGTAAAAAAAAAAAAAAAAAGTGCAAAGGGGGCAGTTCTTGAAAAGAAAACTAGTGGCCAGTGGCTACAGGAAAAGATGCTCAGCATTACTAGAAACTGTAAAATGGGATAATTATAGTACCTGCCTTACAGTATTGTTTGAAGGATTCAATCAAATAATACAAATAAGGTATTAAAGTGCTTGGCACATAGGATGTGCTCCACAAATGTTAGTGTGTTACCCTGTAGAAATAAAAGCACAAGTAGGCAAGGATTGCTGATAAAGGGTAGTTATGCTGTTTTGTTTGTAGTTGGGAATAGCTGGAAACAAACTAATGGAAACTAACTGAAGTATAGTTAATTTACAATATTGTGTTAGCTTCAGGTGTACCGCAAAGTGATTCAGATTTCAGATTCTGTTCCATTATAGATTTTTACAATAAATTATATATCCTTACTATGGAATTTTATGAAGTTATTTAAAATAACTATTTTAAATGATATCCATATAGGTTTAGAAAGTGTTTTATGATGTATTGTTTAGGAGAAATGCGGGTTTTAGAGAAATATAGAAAGTATGACTTCTGTTTTGTAAAATTGTAGGGCAAAAATCCTTTGATGTGTTTTTATGTGATGCTGAAACATTCTACATTTAAGAATCACTATTTTGGGGCTTCCCTGGTGGCGCAGTGGTTGAGAGTCCGCCTGCCGATGCAGGGGACATGGGTTCGTGCCCCGGTCCCGGAAGATCCCACATGCCACGGAGCGGCTGGGCCCGTGAGCCGTGGCCGCTGAGCCTGCGCGTCCGGAGCCTGTGCTCCGCAACGGGAGAGGCCACAGCAGTGAGAGGCCCGCGTACCGCAAAAAAAAAAAAAAAAAAAAAAAAAGCATTGTGGCTATTTAGTTGGATATTGTTAGTTGGGAACCTAACTTTTTGTTGGTTGTGATCAGAGATGGAATCGTGTGCTTCAGCTGGAGGGGCAGGAGTTTACATCTGTACGTAAATTCAGTGCTCCGGGGAAGGTTTTCAGTAGGTTAGTAGCTTGATAATAAATGATATATTAAAATTTTATTGTTCTTCAGCTTTCAGAACAGATTTTGGCAGCAGCAATAACAATAGCTAATACTTCCAGTGTTGGGCATGAGCTGAGCACATTACACTCACTCTTTTAATCCTTCCAACCTTAAAGGGATGGATGCTGTTATCATGTCCTTTTTTAAGACAATGTATTTATTAATTTATTTATTGAAGTATAGTTGATTTACAATATTGTATTAGTTTCAGGTGTACAGCACAGTGATTCCTTTATATATATATGTATATGTTTTATATATGTATATATATATAGTTTCCTCATTTCCTTTTTGCTTTTGCGGAACAGATGCTTAGACGAGTTGAGTAACTGACCTTTGGTTAATTGTTGAAAATACAAAAGCTATTTCTTCTACCAAGTAGAAGAGATATTTTTGAATTAGTGTCTGAGCTGAGATTTGATACCAAAGCCTGTGTATGTTGTTGATCTTCAAGGTCTATTTCTTCTCATTTGATTGCCACATTAGTTCTGCCCAAAGGCCAACGGCAGTTAGTAGATTCTGTGGAAATAATTATATGGAATAAAAAAGTTGGGTCCTGTCAATTCTCCTTTTAGTTCCTTGTAGAGTAGGGGATAGGATAACTTAAGGTCACATCCTGCTTCTTGGAAAGTCTTATCATGTTACCTTTGAGCTTAATATAGCATCAGATGGCAACAGAACAATAGTCAGTCTGATTCCTCTAAGGCACAGAGAAACAGTGTTGGAAATTGATGCTTCTCTGAGCCCTGGCATTGGGAACCACTGCTTAGTCATGCCATGTTGATGGGAATGACTGTTTAGCTATGGAACCTGAGCGTCAGTGGCCAATTGACAGTAAGATGAGGCTGCTGTTGTCAGCCAGGCAACTAATCATGTGGACGGGTTGGTTTTGTACCCCTTCAGGTTTAGATGTGAAATATAAAACTAATTTATTAATACTAGTTTATTCAAAATATGATTCAAAAACACTTGTTCTTCTCCAGCCATTTAGATGTTCTATTATTTTTAAATAAAATATAAGGCCATGAATTAATTGTTGTCTCATACTTTTATTGTTGTCTTGTTGTGTTCCCCAAGTACTTTACCCATACAACTAATGCATTATCCATATTATGGTAATTTGTTTACATGCATATTCCCAGCTTTGCCACGGACTGTTTGAAAAAGGGCTGTCTTATACAGTTTTGTGCTCTAACGGGTGACAGACTTTTAGGTGATCAGTTAGTGTTGAACTGATTTGAATGGTAAAGTCAATGTCAGTGTTTTGTCTTTGTCGTTCAGAATGTACATACGCATTTGCTTAAATTTAACCCAAACTACAGGTGTCAGTTTAGCTGGAAAAATGAAACTTTTATCTATGAATATAAATGTAATTTTAGGTCTTATGGTCATATATTTCCATATATAGCCCCAGGCTCTCTATTATTTATATGGAAAAAAGGTTAAAGCCCTCACTCTATGGTTGTTTCAAGCATTTACATATAGTAACTCATTTATTTCTTACCACCTCAGCATGAGGTAGCTGCAGTGAAAATACTGAGGTATGGAGAAGTCAAGTGACTTACCCCAAGCCACATACCAACAAGGCTTGAGCTAGGATTTGAACCTGGGCATTACAGCTCCAGAGTCTGTGCTCTTAACCAATGCTCTATGCTGCCTCATTGATTTGTATATGGTGCATGTGTGTGTGTGAGTCTATATCCAGAAAGAGAAAGAGATTGAAAGAGATGTTCTTTGATATTTTGTAATGGACTGTATTATCACTTTTTATTTTTTTTTTATTATTATTATTTTTTTGTGGTACGCGGGCCTCTCACTGTTGTGGCCTCTCCCGCTGCGGAGCACAGGCTCCGGACGCGCAGGCTCAGCGGCCATGGCTCGCGGGCCCAGCCGCTCCGCGGCATGTGGGATCTTCCCGGACCGGGGCACGAACCCGTGTCCCCTGCATCGGCAGGCGGACTCTCAACCACTGCGCCACCAAGGAAGCCCGATCACTTTTTAGAAAATATATAATATTTTGCAGAAAAAACTCTGTTTTCCTAAGGTCAACTTTTAAGAGGAAGTAAAATAATTGTTTTTCATATAGATTTTCTTTAAGAGGAATTTAGATGACTTGGAATGAGTTTGGAAGGGAACCAACAGAAGAGTAAGGAAATTCAAGTCACGTTATCATAGGAAACGTCGAGATTTCATTTTAAGACTGTTTTATAAAGGAATTGAAAGTGTCTTTCAAATATGTAAAGGTAGCAGTTGGGGGAGAGTTTAGCTCAGTTCTTTATAGTTTGGGCAGATAAATTTAGGACCACTTGGTAGATGCTTTAGAGAAACAGCTTTTTTGCTCAGTATAAGGTGGAACCTTCTGCATGGATGGGCTGACTTAGAAAATAATGAGCTTTGTCTTACCAGAATGATCAAAAATAGGATGGAAACAGGGACTCCACTGAGAATAATCAAGCATTTGGCTGATTGAGTAATTGAACTAGGTGACCAGATATGAAGTTCCTTCTAAATCTGAAATTCAGTGATTCTAACAACCTAGACAGAAGGGATTCTACTTTATTACTTTACTCTTATTACACACCTCACCACCTAGAAAAGTTCTATGTAAGTGATTGCTAGTGGAACTCATGCTCATTCAATCCAGTGGTTGAGAAAAATTTTGGTGAACTGTTAGGGAAAAAAATCTAACTGCTGTGTGTTTAAGAGAAATAAAAGGAGAGGAATTGAAAACTGCTAATGCAGAAAACTGTCAAGGAGTTTTTTGGCAGAAGGGGAAGCAAAGGAGGATGGTCTAGGATGGTGGAAGTAGGCTCAAGAGAATGTTGTTATTTTCTTTATGTTAAAGAGGTGGGATAAATAAGAACATGATGGGAATGATCCAGTCAGAGCACAATTTTGAATTATTTGCTTATATATATGCCTACATTTTTTCTAATTTATTCTAACTGCTAGTGTTCTATTGTATGAATATCTTAACATTGATTTATCTCTTCTCTCCTTAATGGAGATTTAAGTTGTTTTCTGGTTTTCTCTATTATATATAATGCTTTAGGGAATATTTTTATGTTTTCTTGTGTCTGTATGCAATATTTCTCTCTTGTAAATACCTGAAAATGAAACTTCTAGGTCCTACTTTATCTGTATTTTCAACCTTAGTAGATGTTGTCAAAGTGTTCTACAGTGTGGTTGCACCATTTACGTGCTCACCAGCAGTATATGAGATGTTTTGCTGTGATAAATCCAGTTGTGTGAAAATGGTAACCTGCTGGGCTCAGTTCTGCATTTCCGTAACTACTATGAGGTTGATTGTCTTTTTTTAAGTATATTGGCCATTCTGGTTCCTCAATATAAATTCTGTCCTATTTTTCTACTGGGGAAAATTTTTTCTTAATGATTTGTGGAGTTCTTTATATTTTCTACATGTGATGATATATATCTATATCTATATCCATATCTCTATCTATGTATCTATCTATCTACCTATCTATCTGTCTATCCCTATGTATTTTTTTTCAGTCTGTGGCTTGCATTTTTGCTCTTTTAATGGTATCTTTTGATGTACAGAAGTTTTATGTTTTGTTGTAGTCACATTTATTATCTTTCCATTTATAGTTTGAGCCTTCTGTCTCACTTAAATCCTTCTTCATCCCAAGATTATAAAAATATTCTTTTATATTTCTTTGAATAGTTGTAAAGTTTTACCTTTCAAACTTAGGTCTTTGATCACTTTTAATCACACTTGATATTTTTAGTGTGGTTTAAGGTAGGAATCCTGTTTTGTTTTGGACTCCCCCTATTTATTGACTAGTCTGTCCTTTTCCATGATATGTGATGCATCTTCTGCCAGTAACTAATTGTCATGTATGCATGGGTTTGTTTGTGGGATCTCTGGTGTGTTTCTTTGCTTCTTTTTAGAGCCTTCCACCAACACATCACTGTCTTAATAATATAGCTTTGTAATGAATCTCGATATCTGGTAGAGCAAGTTTCTCCAACCTGCTCTTCCTACTTTTTCTTGGCGAGTTTTGGTCCTTGTGTTTTTAATAGAAATTTGAAGATTAATTTGTCAAGCTCCCCCCCCACCCCCACAACCTGTTGGAATTTTGATGGGAATTGCATTTAATTTATAGATAATTTGGGGAATATGACATTTTGATCATATTGATTCTTCCTTTCTATGAATATGTTTTATTTCTCCATTCATTCAAGCCTTTTAACCTTTTGTATATTTCCCCCCACACTTCTTGCTCATGTTTGGTTAGATTTATTTCTAGATACCTTAGAGATTTAATTGTTGTGATGAATATGATCTATTTTTCCTATTACATTCTCTTTTCCTACTACTGGTCCAGAGGAACATTTTTTATCATTGAATCCTGAGTTATATGGGACTTGAGTGGATTAGTTTTGGAAAGGGCGATTTGGAGGAGGCAGTGGCTCCTAGAATGGAGAGACCATACTGAGGTATGAACCACATAGCATCAGTGAGAATGGAGAAGAGGGTTCCATAGCTGTCTGAGGCAGGCAAGCTGGGTGACTGGGGAAAGTGAAGGAATAGAGACTGGGGGACATGATAATAAGCGAATGCTGAATGAGATTGGGTGCATAAGAGGAAGTGTTGAAGAGGGATAGTTGAAAGTTCATTTGAGGACTGCATTTCAGTCAAGCCCCTTTGATTGTAAAAACTAGAATTCATGAGTGTTAGTTTAGGAACAGTACGGACAGCACTGTGTGGATCAAAGGGGTGCCTGGGATGAGTCCAGCTGCAGGAACTGGCAATCCATCTGGATCTTAGGTCTCTTTGTCAGGTGGGTTTTGATTCTTACTGATGTTCATTTGATTCTGCACCTACCATGTACCAGCTTCTTCATCATCCTGGCTTCTTCAGCTCCGATTCAACCTTTCAATGCCAGCACCCACTACCAACTGGCAATTTTCCTACTCACCTTATTTTAAATTGCAAACTGTGATGTTGGCCCAATCATCTTTTTAACCAGCCTCCCAGGTTGCTGGCTAGCCCACAGATTGGCTGTTTTTCCTTTTTGTTTGTTTGTTTGTTTGTTGTTGGTCTAGTGCTCACCATTGGTTTAGTCCTTTGTAGGATGATTGCACATCCCAGTTTGCCCAGCATAATTATTGTTCCAGAGCAATTATTATTTTTTTCTCAGTGTTTTAAAATTGAAGTATAGCTGATTTACATTGTGTTAGCTTCTGTGATGCAGTTCTACATACATATATATCTATTTTTTTCAGATTCTTTTCCCTTATAGGTTATTACAAAATATATAGTTCCTTGTGCTGTAGAGTAGGTCCTTGTTGGTTATCTATTTTATATACAGAACAGTTATTCATAATACCTTCAAAACTATCTTGGTTTGGACAGTACATTATTTAGTTATACTACCCATTAGTCTCTGGAGCTGTACAACATGACTACTTATTCCGAAAGCAGGAATTGTGGGACAAGAGTGTGGTGCTGATTGGTAACTAGGCTGGGGAGGGTGGTACTGAGTAACATCTCTGCTCCGTGTAGGGTATAGTAATGTAGCCTTGAAGAATCTGTGAGGTGTCCAGAGATACTCCACTGGGGATAGGGTCTCATGCTAATGGAAGGGAACAGATAGAGTATGGCATGTACATAGGTGTCCAGAGACCTAAATCTAGCAGGGGTAAAGGTAGATCCATCGTCTGAGTATTCAGATAAGGGTCAGAGGAGAGAATGGTTTGACAGGTGGTTGAAATTGGCACGTCTTTATCAGGCAGAGGGGTTTTTCTCTGGATCAAGGGTTAAGGGGACAGGACTCAGTCATGGAACATCACGGCTCTGGTACCATATTCCAGTCACAGACTGACTGGGCAGGATCTAGTCACTAAAAGACTGGACAACAGGATCAAATTTAGCTATGAAGTGACAAAGCAAAAGGGAGCATGACCTAGCAGTGAGACTCAAGTACAGGTATATTAGGAAAATTATACTGAGCTGGCGTATTCCCAGGCAAAAGCTTATTATGCTGGATTAATTAATTAATTAATTAATTAATTTGAAGTATAGTTGATTTAAAATGTTGTGTTAATTTCTCCTGTACAGCAAAGTGATTCAGTTTCATACACACACAGGCACAATTTTTTTAATATTCTTTTCCATTATGGTTTATCATTGGATACTAAATATAGTTCTCTGCTATACAGTAGGACCTTGTTGTTTATCCATTCCATACATAAGAGCTCACTTGTTATGATTTATTCTTCAGCACCAACGTGAAGGCTGGAATGTCAGTGAGTATAAATCCAAAGGTAGGAGTATCCCAATCTGGGGAAAAGAGTAGGGAGTAGGGAGCCCCATGCTTTTTGATAAACTTTGCTCCTTGGTGAGCAGAAATAAATATATATCTGGTGTAGGAAGATTCTGGGTGGATGGAATTCTAAACTCATATCTGGATAAAACCAAATTCAATTAAACATTGTTTGACAGCAGCTAAGAATTACTGAGAAAAGTCCTCAAGTTATCTGTATTTAAAAGAATCCCACTTTAGATCGGTTTCAGTGTAAGTATAAGGCCTTAGAATTATGGAGGCTATGTTTATATTTGCCTATTTTAATAAATTTATATAAAGATGAATGAACCTCACTTTTTCTTTCAGTCAACTCTGACAGTGTCACAAGCTCTAAATATAAGCAAAGTGTCTATGAAAAGAAACAACAACACTATTTCCTGATGCCTCGTCCTGTAAACATGAGTTTATAAAATGACAGAAGCTACTGGGCTTTTATGCTGGGAAACTGTAATTGGGAAACACATGTTAAGTAGTGATATTTGGAGAGGGCTGAAGTGTCTGATGACAGATGGAGGTGAGGGCTGGCGAGGTGTGGAGAGGGAAGTTTTGAGATTATTCTGTGTGTTTCTGGAACCATAAAATAGCATAACTAGAGGTATGTGTTGTGGTAGAACTAATAGCTAGGCAAAGGGTGGTTTAAAGAAACTGTTGGAAAATTAAGTGTCCTTTTGAGGTAATATCCCATCGAAATGCTGAAAGGCATCACTCCTAAGTCAAATCTTGAAGGGTTCCAAGATAATTATAAAAAAAAATTAGCTCTGTTAAAATTACCATTGAAAGAATTATGCATACATCTTTTTGTTTTGTTGTTATTATCTAGATAGAGAAGAGAAATGTCTTTGTTTCGAGGGAAAAATGGGTAACAGGTGTTTTGTTTGTGTGGTTTGTACTTTTGTATGTGTGCGTCTACCATAGATTAGCAGATAATGTCTTTTTACAACTCATGGGAAGGCTTACTTTCTTCTCTATCAAAACGCTAGCCTTGTGGAGGCTGACAAAAGTCATTATTATGATTTCTGGCTCAAGAAAATAATGATATCTTGGAAAAAGTGAAGGAGTGTGGCAATGAAAGAAAGACATCTGTAATGCAACAGACAAATTATTTAAACAAAAGATACAGTGTTTCTTTAATTGGATTCTCATGGCCTATTGGTTTAAAATATGCTGACCAAAGGCACTATCTGGAAGAAAGGAACTTTGGATTTCTAAATCAGTTTTTCCAGTTTGGTTTTAATAGACTTCAACAAAGTTTTATTGAGCATCCACTCTGGAACCAGACAGCCTGAGTTTGATTCTCGACTTTATTATTCTACCTCTCTGTGCAGCCATTTCCTCATCTGTAAAATCGAGAGGATAACAGTAGTACTTACCCTCTATAATTATTTTGACGAGGAACTGAATTTTGGTTATGTATAAAGTATTCAGACCTGTGCTTGCCGCTTTGACACACAAAGTCAACTGAATTAGAGACTGGGAATTTAAAGATACTCGCACTGTCTTTGTGAGAGATACAGGTAAGCCAGCTAAGCGACCCCACAATTTCAGTATTTTCTGATGGAGAGAAAAAAAACTGTCAAAAGTTGCTGTGGGCCCTGTGGTGGAACAAACAGCAATCTTAGGGGAATAGTTTTCTGAAGTGAAACTCAAGACAGATTTTCTGTAGGAAAGGAAAAAAAAAATTCCTCTGAAAAGTCCCAGAAACAAAAAGTAGACAAAGCCGTAGGCTGGGAATCGTTCATTTGCAGCTTTTTGAGCTTCCTTCCTTGTTGGGCCCATCGCTGCCTCTGGCCACTGTTTAGACACTTGGTAAAACCATGACGGAGATGGTTTTAAGTTCTAAGTTCATCTGTGCTCTTAGAGTCTCCTTGAGTGTAATGGCACTATGATAACTGGAATAACACGTGACCATCCTCAGCCTAGTTCTCTGGACTGCTGGGTAATTATCGACTTCTGGGTTGGGTTAGAATAACGCCGTGAAGAATGATCAGCATTTTAATGTCATAGATCTTCTCTTCTACTCTCTGTCAGCTCTAATGAATGAAGAGGAAGAGAGGTGAGTATTGTTAAAAAGAAAAGAGAGAGAGGAAGACGTTTTTAAGACCGATGTGTGGGAGTGATGCTTTAGGATAATCTGGATGTTGTAATAATCTGTGATTCTCTAATCAGTGAAAACTGTAAACTGTTCGTCAATATAAAGTTTTTATACATTTGTGGATGTGCAGAAATGTGACTTTATTTCTCTGTAACTGAACCCAATTTAGTTCTGGAAACTTTTATTTCTGCCATTAGTGGGAAAACATGTAATATTGCTGCTTCAAGTTAGTATCTCTTTATAATGCACTTGTGGGTAACTATTCAGGCAAATTTACGATGTGATGCAGTCTGCAAAATTCTCAGTCATTCTTAGGGCTGCTGTTCCCATTCTGTAGTTCTTCTCCCAGCACCGCCTTCACCCCAACTGCAGCAAACTCCAGATGGAGTCTCAGTGGCAGGGAAGCACTGGGAGACTTTGGCCTTTGTCTTCATGTTATTCCCTGTTGCTATGTCAGAAGCTGGGGCATCTTCCGGTTGATTTTTAGGTTAAGATAAAACCATGATGACTGCTTGCTGATTCATTGGTTGACTCCATGGTTCTCCATGCTCCGAATCCTCACTCCCTACCCCGAGTGCTGCAGCAAAAGCTCTGCCAGGCCTCCCTTGAAGGGGCCTTGGGAATGATTCTGTATCTCTGACCGTCCACTGCAGCCAGGAAGACAGGCAAACTCAGAGCTCTCAATCCCATCCTGCCCGGCCATACTTGGCCACCATTGCTGCTGTGAGGAATCTACCAACACTGACTGGGAGGACGCCTCAAAATTGTCCCCCCAAAGGGATTCAGATAGGAAGCTGGGCAAAGCCTCTGATGTTTGTGGACACCCTCAGTCAATCTGAATTTTTTTTTACCATCTTACCACCCCATCTCCTGTTCAGCCCCCTGCAAGACACACACTTGCATACACACACCTTTGAGGACCTTGTTGGTGTTTAAACTTCAGTTAGAGACTTTGGTCCTTACCTCTTTCCGCCAGCCCATCATACTTTTGTCCCTTTTCCTAGAGCCAGGAAAACTGCTCTAATATCGTGTTGTGCTACTGCCATGCTCTTTCGGTATCTTTCATATAAACTGTCAGTTCTACGTGTTCCAAGCCAAATGCTTTTGGAACATCAGACGTACCACTTTTCTTTCAAGCTCTCACAGTAGAAAGTGTGGGTTCAAGACAGTTGCTTTTGCTGATCTCATTTAAATAATTCTATCTTGAAAGTTAGAATTGAGCAACTATGTCTTTGTTCTTGGCTGTATGTGCCTGTCCCTCTAAGCTGAAGCTGTCTCAGCTTTACTGGGTAGAACAACAAAATCAGTAAGAATGAAAAACAAATCAGATGATATTAAAAAAACCCCAAAAAACCAAACCCACCTCACCTGTTAAATCTTATTGCCTCCATCTGAATTGTTATACCACACGAGGGGAATACTCAATCATTTATAGCCCTGACTTTGTGATGATGAGTCAGGCTGCAATAGATGCATATTTATAAACCCAAGTGTTAGTTTGTCATGATGGGTTACAGGTGAGCTAATGTTAGATACAGAGGGGAAACTGTTGGTCAAAGTTTAAATTCTCCTCTCTGATTCACTTGGATGTCTTTACAATTTATTGAAACCTTCTGGAATCTTATCTCTAAAAGAGACATAATGACTCACAATGATAAAGCATACTGTTGGTACTTCTGGAGATGATGGAAGGGTGTCAACAGCCAACCAAATTCTGTTATCAGAGACGTAAAATGAATAGAAATGGTTCTTGAAATGACCCCTGTGGAGTTCCTGAAATAGCAGCTCCTTGCATAATCACCACTGTGAATTGCTGCTGATAGCTTTTACCGGAAGTCTCTGGGGTGATGAGGACCACTTGAACACTGACTGTGTCAGGGTGGTTTGATGCTTTCTGCTACTTAACATTCAGAATGATCCATGGTTCTTTCTAAATTGCTATTCAAAACCTCAGGGTCTTATCAGTGGGAGTTTAAGTATCATTGCCCAGTCATTATAAGACCTGCTTGCCTCAGAGTTTTTCAAAGAATACCATAATATATGTGAACATTGCAAACTTGAACTTTGTGCAAGTGTTAGGTGATTGTTATTATTTGTACTAACTCTACTACTGTCTTCTCTTTTCCCTTCATCTATTTCTCTTTCTTTTCAATGCTTTTGGATAGTCATGCCTATTAAGCTTGAATTTTAAAGAAAGTCGCCTTTCTTCAGAGTCAGCACCCTAGCTGGTCAGTGTCATCTGTATCCTTTCCACCTTTTGAGCCACGCCCTGGGACTTCTTTGGTTCTTTTCGGGTCTGTGATGCTGTTCTTTTTGAGCATGGGATACATTGCCAAATGTGCTGCATTTTTATGCTGAACTCCGTTCTCTGCTGCCTGGTTTTGTTTTACTTATTTTTTCTCCAGTCTTCTTTGGGCTTATCACTTACCAACTGGTTTGAAAGATGAATTCATATTCAACATGTGGGTCAAATGCCAATTATGTGCAAAGCGTTGTGAGTGCTCTGGGGAGGGGGATGAGCCTGGGGGCCCAGGCGTGGTGCTGCTCGCTAAGCCTGGGGATACAGAGGTGAAGCGGAGAAGGAGGGGAGGCTTGGGGCACAGTCGGGGGGAGGGTGGTGGGAGTGGAGAGACAGCGCTGTCAGCTTTGGATATGGGGGAAGCTGGAGGTGTCCAGCGTGTGAAACGTGGGAGAGGCTTTGACTCCAAGTGGCAGAGCTGGGAGTTATTAGCGTCGAGACTGTGATTGAAGCCAAGGGAACGAATGAAAGAAAATGAAGATGACTTCCCTGTTGAATGACTACCAGACTTGCCGTGGTTATTCCTCCATAAGCAGATATCCTGGTAGGGGAGAAGCCCTCAAATAGCTAGAGCGATGTTGAGGTATTTATGTGCTGAGTGTCATTGACAGGCTTTCTGGAAACTCCAGTTTTGAAAATCCATGACAACCTTAGGACAGAGCTTCTCAGCCTTGGCACTGTTTGCGTGGTGTTTCAGATAATTCCTGGTTGTGCAGGGCTGTGGTGTACACTGTAGGGCGCCTAGCGGCATGCCTGGTCCCGACCCCCTGGGAGGTGGTGGCATTCCATTTCCTTCCCCTCCCACCCCCCGTTGGGACAGCCAGAACTGTCTGCAGACATTGCTAACCGTCCCGCGGGCTAGATGATGCCACCTAAGCAGGCTCTTCTCTGAGCTTACGTCAAGAATTTTGGGAGAAGCTCCATTAGCTCTTCCGTTCCAAACAAGCTGAAAAAGGAGTTCACTTCTGCAATTATTCTGACCTCATTAGGAAACAGCTTACTCACCCTGGAGGATCAATTAAGTCATTTTATAGTTTGTTTTTGTTTTTGTTTTTAAATCATCTACTGCACAGAAAAGCACTGATAGTGTTAGTTTCAAATCAAATCCTGTTTTTCTGTATGTGTGTATCAATATATAAATGAAGGAGACGCTGTATTCTAAACAGTGAAATAGCTTGTGGTGATGACACAACCATTTCACAGGACTTGCTGTCAGTTCCTTATTATCAAACATTTTAAGGCAGGCCGTCTAAAAGGGTTACCTGAGAGTTCTCTTGGGGATGGAGGTAAGAGGGTTTGGGGTTCAAGTGAAGCAAACCTTGTTCTAATCATTTGAATGTAAAAACATTTAAACACAAGGACTAGAACTTAATATTTTGGGTTTTTTTGTTTCTTTGTTTGTTTGTTTGTTTGTTTTTGCAGTACGCGGGCCTCTCACTGTTGTGGCCTCTCCCGTTGCGGAGCACAGGCTCCGGACGCGCAGGCTCAGCGGCCATGGCTCACGGGCCCAGCCGCTCCGCGGCACGTGGGATCCTCCCGGACCGGGGCACGAACCCACGTCCCCTGCATCAACAGGCAGACTCCCAACCACTGCGCCACCAGGGAAGCCCTAGAACTTAATATTTCTAAACTTACATTCTTTTGTAGTTCATCAAGAAAAAGAATATAAGAAAGTCACTTAATAAATTACCTGTCTTGGTAGCTAAATTAACTTATAGCTTGAAGCCCTCCTCTTAAAGCTACTCAAGTTTACAGAAACATTGATAGGGTACATTGATTGCGAGCACGTGCCTGTATATGTGTTGCTCGGAAATGGTACTGCTTGGCAGCCTCTGAGAACGGTTAGCATCTTGTGTGGCTCTGTTTCTTCCCTGACCCCTGCCTCACAGCCTGGTGTTCCTGACACTCCGTTTGGGGAAGGAGCTGAGGGAAGGGGTTTAGATCATGGTACATCACCTCTTCTCACAGATCTTCCAGCATTTCTTCCTAAGCTCACATAAAATGGTAGCTGCTGAGCATCTTATATGCCTCATAGGATTGTGGCTATAGACTTCTAACTCCCACCTTAATCTTCTTCTACCAAATGGAGGAAGAAAGAATAAAATGGATTCTAGCCTTTGCATCATGTACTGAGCCCACACTCAGAGACCCATGCCTACCCTCTCAACATTTGATCACATCCCTTGATTGGTAGAAGTAGGTGGGAAGGGGGCAAAGGGAGGGAATACCAGAATTTGGAGGTCTTCCTACTGCGTTTCATCTTAAAGATGGGAAGAGTAGGATCTGGGCAGCTGGGGAAGGTGAGGGCCTTTTCTCCGTGCTACTTCTGCTGTCATTTGTTTGGAATGACTAAGGCCACTTTGGAACCAGCAGCTATATTTTATCGTTTAAGGTGGAATTGGATTTGGGCTCATCTAGTCTTATACAGTACAAGGAAGATGGAGTGAAGATAGTATGGCGACCAAGAGTCTTTTCGCAGGAGAGGCTACGTGGTGCAGTGGAGAGAGCACGCTTATCCTAACTCCCTGTGTGCACTTGGTCAAGTGACTTAATGTCTCTGGTCCTGACTCCTCATCTGTAAAGCCCACTCAGGGTTGTGAGGATTTAATGTAGTCATTGTGTAAAGCACTTAGTAGTTGTAGCAGCAGTTTTTATAGTTTAAATGGTGAATATTTGGTTTATGTGCTCAGGAATTATGTGATAACTGTTTAAGAATTGTTCTCTGATTGTTAAGACTTGGATTCCTATTTTGGCTTCACCACTAACTAGATGGTATCCTTGGCTAAATCGTTTAATTTTGTGGACCCTGCATTTCTTGTAGTATTCAAAACTGTTAAAATTGATGACCTTTCCAGTCCAGTGGTTAGGACTCGGCGCTGTCACTGCGGGAGGGGACCTGGGATCCATCCATCTTTGGGGGGAACTAAGATCCCGCAAGCTGTGCGGCGAGGCCAAAAAAAATAAAATAAATAAATTGATGACCTTTCATTTTCTAAGCTCTGAAATTTTATTTTGTTTTGCTATTTAAAAACCTAGACCTCTTTTTGTTAAAAAATACATCTATTAACTAATTGGAGTTTGACTCATCTGCTAGGTTAAGTAGCCATGGCAATGGTTAAGCCTTTTACAAATAAACTTATCATTTTTCTAGATAAGTATGCACGAACAGAACAAATTGCTTAACTGGTATTTTACCACTTAATTATGTATTAAAGGATCCTTTTTAAGGTTAGAGGATGATATAAACTTATTTAAAATGTCTCCAGACACTCAGCCTATCACAGGAATATGTGACAAAGGCAAAATTCTATTAAGTGATATTTGCAACCAAATGCTTTTAATTTCCAAGCAATCTGTTGCTGCAGCGGGGGTGGGGTAGGGGGTTATGTGTCCTTTTTCTGCGTTTAGATTTTTTTCTCTGTCTGACATATATTTATTGTGTAAACCAAGGAGAGTACGGATCATTAGGAGACAACAACTCTCGCTCCAGGCCTCAATTTTCAAGTCTCTCTCATACTCTCTCTTCTCACGGAAAACTACTCTTAGGGTCTTAAAGACCAACTTTTTCTTTTATGTATTTCTGTTTGTTATAGTGTGTGCAGCAAGCAACATCCACAGATGGTGCTGTCCCTCATATATAATATTTTTAAAGCTAATGATAGGGAGTTAAGTTATTAAGCCTCAAATCCAACCCACAGAAATACTTTCAGCGTTAGCTGTATGCAGATTTTTTTTTTTTTTTTTTTTGGCGGTACGCGGGCCTCTCACTGTTGTGGCCTCTCCCGTTGCGGAGCACAGGCTCCGGACGCGCAGGCTCAGCGGCCATGGCTCACGGGCCCAGCCGCTCTGCGGCATATGGGATCCTCCCGGACCGGGGCACGAACCCGTGTCCCCTGCATCGGCAGGCGGACTCTCAACCACTGCACCACCAGGGAGGCCCTGTATGCAGATTTTTGATTGAGGTATTAACTTATTGGACTTTACTGCTACTAAATAAAAGTGGGGACTCTATCATGTACATATTTAAAACCTAACATAGACAAAGAGAATATGAATTGACACGGAACAAAAACTCAATTTTACGCCCTCACAATAGCTCACATTATAGAATGATTACTGTGGTTGAAGGCATTGCGTTAAGAGCTTTAAACATCCCAACAGTGCTTCTAGGTAGGTGTTAATATCCCATCCGTTTTATAGACCATTTTATGGAGGCTTGGGTTAAGAAACTTGCCCATGTCCACACAGCTAGTGAGCAATAGGGCTGAGGGTTGATCCAAGCTGTCCAAGTCCAAAGCCCGTGAAGAAGTTGTTTTTAAGATCCAACTTCCCAAATTTCCTTCATCCAACCCTGAGACTCATTTTTGTTTATATCAAATGAGGTGGCAAATTGAGTGATTTCTGGAGAAATTCAAGTCCAAACAATGTCATTGCTGAGGTCATTCAGATTATTTTTGTCACTAGCATTTGATAAATAAGATTGTGTCATGGTTATAGACGAATTAGGAAAGTACCTTAGTCCTCCACTCACTGGCATCTCAGTTGTAAAACCACAATTTGACAAGATTATTGGTCGCAAGTTATTTTAACAGACTTTCCAAACTTAGATTTTCTGAAGTTAATAGAAACTGAGAAACTTTTAAAATAGTTTTTTTTTCTGGCCACAGTGTGCAGCTTGTGGGATCTTCATTCCCCGACCAGAGATTGAACTGGGCCCACGGTAGTGAAAGCGCTGAGTCTTAACCACTGGACCGCCAGGGAATTTCCTAAAATTGTTTTTCAAAAGCATCAAATGAACTGAAGCCAATAAAGTGATGTACTTTGTATAAAACTAGGGCGCTCTGTGGCCACCCTCTTAGATGGTTACTTATCCATGAAAATATAATGTCTAATATTTAAAGCAATCTAAATCTAATTTCTTAACATTGAAATTTCTGCAAAGAATGATTATATATAAATCTAAGAGATACTGAAAGAATAACAGATACTAAAAGTAACAGATATATATTAGGCATTAAAAATGTAATTAGACAACTAAAGCCTATTGTCGCACAATTTAAACCAAAGCCATTTAAATACACTTGTTTGTAAAGTCCCTTACGTTGTCAGCTTTCTTCCTCTTCCTTCTCTTTCTCCACCCTTTCCTCTTATCAGTATCATGATCTTGATCATTGCCATCATCTCCATCACCATCCTCTCCATCAACTGCCTCCTAATATCTATAATCAGTACTTAAATTGCAAGCAGCAGAATCCCACTCAGACTTAATTAATCAAAGGAGCAGTCTATTTGGAAGGATATCTTGTAATTTGTAGTTTGAGTACAATCTGAAGAATCGAGTCCCTTGGAGCTGTGCCAGGGCACACGGATGTGCTTGGAATGGGCTACAGGTGAGAGTAGATATTGATTCCTCAGTCTAAGGTCAGCTGGCTGGGTCCTGGGGCCGTTACTTCTAGCCTGTGAGCAGTCTAGCCCTCTCACCCCAGTGTGCCATGTAGATGTTAAATTTTTACGTATGGTAAGACTTAAAAATTGCTGGAAAGTATCTTAGAACAGAAGACAGAGCAGATCTAGAAATGAAGGAAGATTTCAGGAAGTAGTGGATGGTCTTTTCAGGTTTTGACCTTTGGGGTCAATGAGATTTTGATCCTTGTGCAAACATACTGTTTACTCATACAATCGGCTTCCAGGAAAGAACCTTACTTTGGGGCCATGTGTCCATTCCTTGGTCCAGAGAATGTTGAGTGCTTTGGTTGATAGCCCTTCCAATATGTCATCTTATGGAGGGGGATAAACTTCCAAAAGGAACATCACCTAAAGGAGAGAGGACATGAATGGTAGTCAGGGAAAATAGTAACATGTCATGTTGTGCCATATCACTTTATTTTGTGTAAAAATAATATTTCTCTTAATATGTTAATCACAGATGATATTTGGCCCAAAATTCATGGCAACATATATAGTGTTTTCTGAATATTATGTGGTTTTCACAGTAAATCTTGGAGAAGGAAGATTTTCAACCATAACTTGTTTTTAATTCTAAAAGAGAAGGTAGAGGTCATTTTAGCTTTTATAGATCACTAATTCCTGTCAAGGTTCTAAAATTTAATTATTATGAAAATGGAACTATGTTTTAAAAAAATGTTCAGAATTTGACTTAAATTGTCTTTAGGCAACATTTCATAAGTAATTACTTCTTTGCTGAAATAATCATGGTCATTACTTTATTATTACAAAATAACTGCCTGGGATGTTGTATCAATGATAGTATCTACGTTTGATTCAGGCTTATGCACTGTGCATGTAGGGTCAGCAGGATGGGCCATAGAACCGCCTTTTCCCTTTTCATAATCAAATCTAAAAAAGCAATAATTTCTCCTATGATTTCTTAGTATCCTATACTATACTACTGTAAAACTACTGTTTTATCCTAACTCTGTCCCCCTCTCTTTTAGTGTACCTGTTGTTTTTTCCTCACATGTCATATTTTTTTAATCGGATTCTTTTTGAGATGCGGTTTTCCTCTCCAACTTCTGCATTATGAAGTATGATTGTAAAGTAATGTTAGTGATCTTTTTAATTGTTCATAAACAAATTTTAAAGATAATTCTGAAAGAAAAGTTCCAAAATACTCTGCAAAAGCTTTATGGTTAGAATAACAGTATCTTTGGGTAAGTATTTTGAAGAACAATATTCATTATTTATTTTAAAATGTGTCTGATTATATTATCATTACAGGTTATATTTGCTTTTTCTATATACTTTAAAAAATGTATTCAACAAACTTCTAGATTGTCAGCTCCTTGAAGGCCAAGCCCAAGGGTTATTTGTTTTGATTTTGTACTTTATTGATTTTTGTTGATTGTACATTACACTCTATAAACTGCAGTATGGAAAATAGATAAGTGCCATATATAATCCTTTGTGAGAATTATAACACAGTAATCATTATAATTTTTTTCAAGTTCAATTAAAAACAGCCATCCTTCTACAGTTTTCCCAACGTGAATCTTCCACATGAGAGTTTTCATATACCGTTCCTTTCTCTCCACTAATAGTGGCCTCTGTTTTTCTGTATTTAAAAACTGCTATGGTATTAATTTCTCAAATACTTTGATTTACAAAAAATAGAAGGATAAAAATTCAGATCACCACAGTTTATCACTAAGGAACCTGACATTACGGTATAGCATGTAGCAGGGAGAAACTAAATATGGAGAAAACAGTTTTCCATGTTATAGGATCATAAAGCTAGAGGGATTTTACCACCGTCTTTCAGTGTATAGTGATGCAAGGAATGGGTTTGGCTCCATGTGATTAGAGAACAATGGAAATTTAGTTTTCCAAATCGAATTGTGTTGTGTAATTTTCCATGGAATATGTCTTAGCCTCCAGAGCATAAAGGATATGCCTCATGTACCGTGTGTGACGTTTCTTATTCTTATTAGAGAAAATGTAAAGGATATAAAAGTCTTAAATATATTATCCTAGTCACTAAATTTATTTATGGGCAACTAATAAGACAATAAGCCAGATGCAGACATTTGACTTTCGGGTTTTGGTAGCATGACTCTGCCATCAGGGAAGTGTATCTGTGCCCTGATGCTATGTGCCTTTGTTCATTTCCCCCATATTAGAAAAGCCTCAGTCTTTCCTTTCCCTGGGTGTCTCCTTTACTTTCTCACTACTACCACATTCACAACACTTCTGACACTTCCGGTCGCCGAATGTGTGGGGTTATTTCCTGACACCAAGCAATACCTTGACACCAGATGGGTGTCCTAAAATTTAACTCAATTCTGATACTATCTACCTGGAAATAGTGTAAGATCCCGTAGATTCAGGGCGCAGTCCCACATGACTGCTTTCACCCCACTTCAGATGCCAACTGCAAGTAGCAGGTCTCCAGGTTACCTACAGCTTTTGTCTGGCTTGGCTATAAATAGGAGGTTCCCACAACCCCTTCCTTGGGTTTGATTAATTTGCTAGAGCAGCTCACAGAACTCAGAGAAACACTCACTTAGGTATACCAGTTTATTAAAGGATGTGATGAAGGATGCAGATGAACAAAGAGCCAGATGAAGACATACATAGGGAGAGGTCTGGGGGTGTCCTGAGCTCAGGAGCTTCTGTCTCTGTGGAGTTGGAGTGTCACCCTCCTAGTACACGGATGTGTTCTCCCACCTGGAGGCTCTCAGAACCCCATACTCTGGGGATTCTTATGGAGGCTTCACCACATTGGCATGATCGATCATTAACTCCATTTTCAGCCCTTCTCCCTTCTCAAGAGAGTGGGCAGCCGGGGTTGAAAATTCCAAGCTTCTAATCATGTCCTGGTTTTTGAGGTGACCAGCCCCTATCCAGTAACCAAATAGAGGCCACCCAGAGTTGCCTCATTAGAAAAAAAGACACTCCTATCCCCCAGAAAATTACAGGGTTTCAGGAGCTCTGTGCCAGGAACTGGGGGCAGAGACCAATATATATTTTCTATTGTCTGTAGAAATGCTAAAAATTCACACCCCCAAAGGTTGGAAGTTCTATAATATTCTTGTCTTTAAATTGAGAAGCCTTTCATTTCTCTCTGGGTCTCTAGGTTGGCAACAAATAATACGTTTAAGTTAAGAAAATTCAGAATTGGCAAAAATGGCCCATTATTTAACTTCCTCTTCCTTTAATGTCACATTTTTATGTTTTAATATAATCTATGTATATGCATGTGTGTATGTGTGTATATGTACTTATATGTATGAGTTGTATATATGTAAAGTTGTTTGATTATCTAAGGAAACTTTGATTTAAATTCACAAAGGCACCATTTTATTTAAATTAATTTATTTTTTATACAGCAGGTTCTTATTAGTTATTTTATACAAATTAGTGTATACATGTCAGTCCCAATCTCCCAGTTCATCCCCCACCCCCACTTTCCCCCCGTGGTGTCCATACGTTTGTTCTCTACATCTGTGTCTCTGTTTCTGCCTTGCAAACCGGTTCATCTGTACCATTTTTCTAGATTCCACACATATGCGTTAATATATGATATTTGTTTTTCTCTTTCTGACTTACTTCACTCTGTATGACAGTCTCTAGGTCCATCCACATCTCTACAAATGACCCAATTTCATTCCTTTTTATGGCTGAGTAACATTCCATTGTATATATGTACCACATCTGCTTTATCCATTCATCTGTCGATGGGCATTTAGGTTGTTTCCATGACCTGGCTATTGTAAATAGTGCTGCAAGGCATCAACTTTTATAAAGCTTTTTACAGTTTAGTTTTTATTTGGAAAGAAAACAGTTTCATGGTAGTTCTTCCTAGGTTCAGCTGAATAGCACTTTCCTCTGTGCTGGTGAAATCAACTAGCCCCTTATTTTAGGCTTCAGCCATACTTTATAAATTAAATACACTGTGATTGACACCTTCTGATGGCTTAACTTTTCAGGCAAGAGAGTAAATTGTTAATAATATTTAGTCATGATAAATGTAGTTTTCTCATAGTACATTTTTTGGGGGACAACAATATGATTCAAAACAGAGACTTGTAATTAGACAATTATTGGGTAACAGGAGAGGATGTTTTCAAATTTGTGTCCTGGTGGTGGATGGTTTTACTCTAAAATCTAGTAGTTTCCTGATGTAATTTTATAGTTTCTAAAGTTGCTTACAAATGTGAATACCTACATTATTAAGAATAAATTTCATACAGAGAAAGACAAATACCATATGATCTTACTTGTATGGGAATCTAAAAAAGCCCAAACTCATGGAAAGAGAACAGACGGATGATTGTTCGGGTGGAAGGAAGTAGGGGTTTGGGGAAATAGGTGAAGGCGGTCAAAGGGTATAAACCTCTAGTTAAAAGATGAATAAATTCTAGGGATGTAGTGTGCAGCATGGTGACTATAGTTAATAAAACGTATTGTATACTTGAAAGTTGCTAAGAGAGTAGATCTTCAAGGTTCTCACCCCCCCCCCCCCACACACACACACACAGTTGTAACTATGTGAGGTGATGGATGTGTTAACTAAAACTAATTGTGGTAATTGCTTTGCAACATTTTGACATATATATCTCAAATCATGATTTTGCACATCTTAAACAGTGTTATATATCAACTATATCTCAAGAAAGCTGGGGGAAAAATAATGTCTATCCATTAGTGTTATAGTTTCTTTTTTTTTCTTTAAATTGAAGAATAGTTGATTTACAATATTGTATGAGTTTCTGGTATATAGAATAGTGATTCAGTATTACATATATATATATTTTTTTTCAGATTATTTTCCACTATAGGTTATTACAAGTTACTGAATATAGTTTCCTGTGTATACATACTTGTTGGTTATGTATTTTATGTAGTGTAGTGTGTATCTGTTAATTCTAAGCTCCTAATTTATCCCTTCCTTCTCCCTTTCCACTTCAGTAACCGTAAGTTTGTTTTCTATGTCTGTGAGTCTGTTCTGTTTTGTAGTAGATTCATTTGTATTATTTTTTAGATTCCACATATAAGTGATATCATATAATATTTGTCTTTGTCTGACTTACTTAGTATGGTATTCTCTAGGTCCATCCATGTTGCTGCAAATGGCAATAATTATTTATTTATTTATTTATTTTATGGCTGAGTCATATTCCATTACACACACACACACACACACACACACACACACACTCACATTTCTTAAACCAATCATCTGTTGATGGACACTTGGGTTGCTTCCATATCTTGGCTATTGTACATAGTGCTGCTGTGAACATTGTGGTACATGTGTCTTTCTGAATTAGAGTTTTCATCTTTTTCAGATATATGCCCAGGAGTGGGATTGCTGGATCATACGGTAGCTCAAACTTTAGTTATTTCAGGAACTTCCGTACTGTTTTTCATAGTGGCTGCACCAATTTACACTCCCACCAACAGTGTAGGAGGGTTATAGTTATAATTTCTTTAATGTTATTTATGAGACAACTTTTAAAAAGGAAAAAAATCATAATGTTTAGTCCTTTAACAAATGAGTTGATTGAGCAGCTACTATGTACTGAGGCATCAAGGTCTGGCAGTAGAAAAACAAAGTCCCTTCTGTCATGGGGCTTATGTGCTGACATTGGGCTGGTTGACTCCTTTTGATGTAAAATCCTAGTTTCTCTTGTCTTAATGTCACTCCCTCTCTGTCCACCCACACCTGCATACCCATCCCCCCAACATATACATACATATGCATGCATTATACATATGATACTATCTATATACATATATATATACTATTACATTACATGTGACAGAATATAATATAACAGTATAAATATCCTGTGTGGGGCAACCCATACATATATTTTTCTGGTTTTGTGTTAAAACCTCTAAATCAGGGAATTAATTATGTATAACTATAATGCATACTTTAAGAATTTGAATTCTGCCTTGAAATATTCCCTGTTATGTATCCCAGATTTTCCACTTAATGTTCTGGCTCTATAATATGTCTGTCTTCCACATGAATTTGTTTGCAGACTTTGTCCTTTTCCTTGTTTGACTGAAACAAAGCAAAACATAGTGACTGGTGAGGTTGTACTGTTTCTGCCTAAAAGTCCAGAATGTTCAAAGATCAGGGACAGGTTCTGTTTTCCCCAGCTTCTGGTCAGTTTTTCATAGTGTATGTGCATAAGGAGAAAAAGTCACCAAACTGAGCTAAGGATTCATGTTTTCAGGGGCTTTGGGAGCTTGAAGGAACTTTGACACTTGTTTAATCTCACTCAGAAAAATCAGGTAGAACTCTGATTATAAATAGAGGACATGGCAGTGGATTAAGATACCCCTTTCTTTGTTTAGAAGGATACCAGAGAAAATCTTCAACAAATTTTATCTTTACTTAAAAAATTCAACCTTGTAAACGTCTTTTACCTTTTCATCACTAGCCTATAGTTCTGTGGAATTCTGAAACCGCAAACAATGACTGCTGACCCTCCCTTTCCTGCCTTTTGTGCATGTTGTAACTTGTTCTACTTTGCTCTTGTGGTAGGATTGATGCATTGGGCTTAACAAGAAGGGGCAGGCTAAGCACAGGCGGTAACCTCAGTGACATCGGTCTTAGCGATGTTTTTGTGGATCTGGCTCCAAAGGCAAGGGGAAACAAAAGCAAAAATGAACAAATAGGACTACATCAAACTAAAAAGCTTCTGCACAATGAAGGAAACCATCATCAAAACAAAAAGGCAGCCTATTAAATGGGAGAACATATTTGCAAATGATATATCTGATAAGGGGTTAATATCCAAGATATAAAGAACTGCTACAACTCAACAACAAAAAAACAGACAACTGATTAAAAAATGGGCAGAGGATCTGAATAGACAGTTTTCCAAAGAAGACATACACATAGCCAACAGGCATGTGAAAAGATGTTCAACATCACTAATTACTAGGGAAATGCAAAGCAAAACCACAATCAGATATCACTTCACACCTGTTAGAATGGCTGTTACTGAAAAGCCAAGAAATAATAAGTTGTTGCTGAGGATGTGGAGAAAAGGAAACCCTCGTACACTGTTGGTGGGAACGTAAATTGATGCAGCAACTATGGAGAACAGTATGGAGGTTCCTTGAAAAATTAAAAAATAGAACTACCATATGATCCATGTATTCTACTTCTGGGTATTTATGTGAGGAACATGAAAACACTAATTCAAAAAGATATGTGTCACAGGGAAATCCACTCAATACTCTGTGATAGCCTATATGGGAAAAAAATCTAGAAATGAGTGGTTACATGTATATGTATAGCAGATTGCTTTGTTGTACACCTGAAACTAACACAATATCGTAAATCAACTATACTCCAATAAAGATTAAAAAAAAATATGCACCCATATGTTCATTGCAGCTTTATCTACAATAGCCAAGATAGGAAAGCAACCTGTGTCCATTGATGGATGAATGGATAAACAAGACATGGTGTACACACACACACACACACACAGACACATGCACACACAGACACACGCACACAATGGATTATTACTCAGCCTTAAAAAAGAATGAGGCTTGGTTCAAGATGGTGGAGTAGAAGGACGTGCTCTCACTCCCTCTTACGAGAACACCGGAATCGCAACTAACTGCTGAACAGTCATCGACGGGAAGACACTGGAACTCACCAAAAAAGATACCCCACATCCAAAGACAAAGGAGAAGCCATAATGAGATGGTAGGAGGGGCGCAAGCACGGTAAAATCAAATCCCATAACTGCTGGGTGGGTGACTCACAGACTGGAGAACAATTATACTACAGAAGGCCACCCACTGGAGTAAAGGTTCTGAGCCCCATATCAGGCTTCCCAACCTGGGGGACCAGCAACGGGAGGAGGAATTCCTAGAGAATCAGACTTTGAAGGCTAGCGGGATTTGATTGCAGGACTTCAACAGGACTGGCGGAAACAGAGACTCCACTCTTGGAGGGCACACACAAAGTAGTGTGCACATCGGGACCCAGGGGAAGAAGCAGTGACCCCAGGGGAGACTGAACCAGACCTACTTGCTAGTGTTGGAGGGTCTCCTGCAGAGGCAGGGGGTGGCTGTGTCTCACCATGAGGACAAGGACACTGGCAGCAGAAGTTCTGGGAAGTACTCCTTGGCATGAGCCCTCCCAGACTCCACCATTAGCCCCACCAAAGAGCCCAGGCAGGCTCCAGTGTTGGGTCACCTCAGGCCAAACAACCAGCAGGGAGAGAACCCAGCCCCACCCATCAGCAGACAAGTGGATTAAAGTTTTACTGAGCTCTGCCCACCAGAGCAACAGCCAGCTCTACCCACCACCAGTCCCTCCCATCAGGAAACTTGCACAAGCCTCTTGATAGCCTCATCCACCAGAGGGCAGACAGCAGAATGTGGCAAAAAACACGTTCACAGAAAGACAGACAACATGAAAAGGCAGAGGGCTATGTACCAGATGAAGGAACAAGATAAAACCCCAGAAAAACAACTAAATGAAGTGGAGATAGGCAACCTTCTAGAAAAAGAATTCAGAATAATGATAGTGAAGATGATCCAGGACCTCGGAAAAAGAATGGAGGCAAAGATCGAGAAGATGCAAGAAATGTTTAACAAAGACCTAGAAGAATTAAAGAACAAACAAACAGAGATGAACAATACAATAACTGAAATGAAAACTACACTACATGGAATCAATAGAATAGCTGAGGCAGAAGAACGGATAAGTGACCTGGAAGACAGAATGGTGGAATTCACTGCTGTGGAAGAGAATAAAGAAAAAAGAATGAAAAGAAAAGAAGACAGCCTAAGAGACCTCTGGGAGAACATTAAACACAACAACATTCACATTATAAGGGTCCCAGAAAGAGAAGAGAAAGAGAAATGACTGGAGAAAATATTAGAAGAGATTATAGTCGAAAACTTCCCTAACATGGGAAGGGAAATAGCCACCCAGGTCCAAGAAGCGCAGAGAGTCCCATACAGGATAAACCCAAGGAGAAGCATGCCGAGACACATAGTAATCAAACTGGCAAAAATTAAAGACAGAGAAAAATTATTGAAAGCAGCAAGGGAAAAATGACAAATAACATACAAGGGAACTGCCATAAGGTTAACAGCTGATTTCTCATCAGAAACTATACAAGCCAGAACGTACAACCAAGATTACTCTACCTGGCAAGGATCTCATTCAGATTTGATGGAGAAATCAAAAGCTTTACAGACAAGCAAAAGCTAAGAGAATTCAGCACCACCAAACCAGCTCTACAAAAAATGCTAAAGGAACTTCTCCAAGGGGGAAACACAAGAGAAGAAAAGGACCTACAAAAACAAAGCCAAAACAATTAAGAAAATGGTCATAGGAACATACATACTGATGATTACCTTAAAAGTGAATGGATTAAATGCTCCAACCAAAAGACATAGGCTTGCTGAATGGATACAAAAACAAGACCCATATACATGCTGTCTACAAGAGACCCACTTCAGACCTAGGGACACATACAGACTGAAAGTGAGGGGATGGAAAAAGATATTCCATGCAAATGGAAATCAAAAGAAAGCTGGAGTAGCAATACTCATATCAGATAAAATAGACTTAAAAATAAAGAATGTTACAAGAGACAAGGAAGGACAGTACATAATGTTCAAGGGATCAATCCAAGAAGAAGATATAACAATTATAAATATATATGCACCCAACATAGGAGCACCTCAATACATAAGGCAACTGCTAACATCTCTAAAAGAGGAAATGGACAGTAACACAATAATAGTGGGGGACTTTAACACCTCACTTACACCAATGGATAGATAATCCAAACAGAAGATTAATAAGGAAAAACAAGCTTTAAATGACGCAACAGACCAGATAGATTTAATTGATATTTATAGGACATTGCATCTGAAAACAGCAGATTACACTTTCTTCTCAAGTACGCATGGAACATTCTCCAGGATAGATCACATCTTGGGTCATAAATCAAGCCTCTGTAAATTTAAGAAAATTGAAATCATCAAGCATCATTTCTGACCACAACACTATAAGATTAGAAATCAATTGCAGGGAAAAAAGCACAAACACATGGAGACTAAACAATATGTTACTAAATAATCACTGAAGAAATCAAAGAGGAAATCAGAGAATACCTAGAGACAAATGACAGCGAAAACACCACGATCCCAAACCTATGGGATGCAGCAAAAGCGGTTCTAAGAGGGAAGTTTATAGCTATACAAGCCTACCTCAAGAAACAAGAAAAATCTCAAATAAACAATCTAACTTTACACCTAAAGGAACTAGAGAAAGAAGAACAAATAAAACCCAAAGTTAGCAGAAGGAAAGAAATCATAAAGATCAGAGCAGAAATAAATGAAATAGAAACAAAGAAAACAATAGCAAAGCTCAATAAAACTAAAAGCTGGTTCTTTGAGAAATAAACAAAATTGATAAACCATTAGCCAGACCCATCAAGAAAAAGAGGGAGAGGACTCCAATCAATAAAATGAGAAATGAAAAAGAAGTTACAACAGACACTGCAGAAATACAAAGCATCCTAAGAGACTGCTACAAGCAACTCTATGCCAATAAAATGGACAACCTGGAAGAAATGGACAAATGCTTAGAAAAGTATAACCTATCCAAGACTGAACCAGGAAGAAATAGAAAATATGAACAGACCAATCAGAAGTAATGAAATTAAAACTGTGATTAAAAATCTTCCAATAAACAAAAGTTCAGGACCAGATGGCTTCACAGGTGAATTATATCAAAGATTTAGGGAAGAGCTCACCCCCATCCTTCTCAAACTCTTCCAAAAAATTGCAGAGGAAGGAACACTCCCGAAATCATGCTACGAGGCCACCATCACCCTGATACCAAAACCAGACAAAGATACTACAAAAAAAGAAATTTACAGCCCAATAACAGTGATGAATATAGATGCAAAAATCCTCAACAAAATACTAGCAAACAGAATCCAACAACACATTAAAAGGATCATACACCATGAGCAAGTGGGATTTATCCCAGAGATGCAAAGATTCTTCAATATATGCAAATCAATCAGTGTGGTACACCGTATTAACAAAATGAAGAATAGAAACCGTATGATCATCTCAATAGATGCAGAAAAAGCTTTTAACAAAATTCAACACCCATTTATGGTTAAAATTTTCCTGAAAGCGGGCATAGAGGGAACCTACCTCAACATAATAAAGGCCATATATGACAAACGCACAGCAAACATCATTCTCAGTGGTGAAAAACTGAAAGCATTTCCTCTAAGGTCAGGAAAAAACAAGGATGTCCACTCTCGCCACTGTTATTCAACATAGTATTTGAAGTCCTAGCCACAGCAATCATAGAAGGAAAAGAAATAAAAGGAGCACAAATTGGAAAAGAAGTAAGACTGTCACTGTTTGCAGATGACATGATACTATACATAGAGAATCCTAAAGATGCCAGCAGAAAACTACTAGAGCTAATCAATGAATTTGGTAAAGTTGGAGGATACAAAATTAATGCACAGAAATCTCTTGCATTCCTATACACTAATGATGAAAAATCTGAAAGAGAAATTAAGGAAACACTCCCATTTACGATTGCAACAAAAAGAATAAAATACCTAGGAATAAACCTACCTAGCGAGACAAAAGACCTGTATTCAGAAAGCTATAAGACACTGATGAAAGAAATTAAAGATGATACCAACAGATGGAGAGATATACCATGTTCTTGGACTGGAAGAATCAATATTGTGAAAATGACTATACTACCCAAAGCAATCTACAGATTCAATGCAATCCATATCAAATTACCAACTGCATTTTTTACAGAAGTAGAACAAAAAATGGTACAATCTGTATGGAGACACAAATAGCCACACAAAAGACCACACAAAAGGACCCCGAATAGCCAAAGCAGTCTTGAGGGAAGAAAACGGAGCTGGAGGAATCAGACTTCCTGACTTCAGACTATACTACAAAGCTACAGTAATCAAGACAATATGGTACTGGCACAAAAACAGAAATATAGTTTAATGGAACAAGATAGAGAGCCCAGAGATAAACCCACACACCTATGGTCAACTAATCTGTGACAAAGTAGTTAAGGATATACTATGGAGAAAAGACAGTCTCTTCAATAAGTGGTGCTGGGAAAACTGGACAGCTACATGTAAAAGAGTGAAATTAGAACACTCCCTAACACCATACACAAAAATAAACTCAAAATGGATTAGAGACCTAAATGTAAGACCAGGTACTATAAAACTCTTAGAGGAAAACATAGGAAGAACACTCTTTGACATAAATCACCGCAAGATCTTTTTTGATCCACCTCCTAGAGTAATGGAAATAAAAACAAAAATAAACAAATGGGACCTAATGAAACTTCAAAGCTTTTGCACAGCAAAGGAAACCATAAACAAGATTAAAAGACAACCCTCAGAATGGGAGAAAATATTTTGAAACGCATCAGTGGACAAAGGATTAATCTCCAAAGTATATAAACAGCTGATGCAGCTCAATATTTAAAAAAAACCCCAATCCAAAAGTGGGCAGAAGACCTAAATAGACATTTCTCCAAAGAAGACATACAGATGGCCAAGAAGCACATGAAAATCTGTTCAACATCACTAATTATTAGAGAAATGCAAATCAAAACTATAATGAGGTATCACCTCACACCAGTTAGAATGGGCATCATCAGAAAATCTATAAACAACAAATGCTGGAGAGGGTATGGAGAAAAGAGAACCCTCATGCACCGTTGGTGGGAATGTAAATTGATACAGTCACTATGGAGAACAGTATGGAGGTTCCTTAAAAAACTAAAAATAGAATTACCACATGACCCAGCAATCCCACTACTGGGCATATACCCAGAGAAAACCATAATTCAAAAAGACACATGCACCCCAATGTTCATTGCAGCTCTATTTACAATAGCTAGGTCATGGAGGCAACCTAAATGCCCATTGACAGATGAATGGATCAAGATGATGTGGTATATATATACAATGGAATATTACTCAGCCATAAAATGGAACAAAATTGGGTCATTTGTAGAGGCGTGGATGGATCTAGAGACTGTCACACAGAGTGAAGTTAAGTCAGAGAGAGAAAAACAAATATTGTATATTAATGCATATATGTGGAACCTAGAAAAATGGTACAGATGAACTGGTTTGCAGGGCAGAAATTGAGACACAGATGTAGAGAACAAACGTATGTACACCAAGGGGGGAAAGTGGTGGAGGGTGGGTGTGTGTGTGATGAATTGGGAGATTGGGATTGACATGTATACACTGATGTGTATAAAACTGATGACGAATAAGAACCTGTGTGTAGAAAAGTGTAGAAAAATAAATAAAATAAAATTCAAAAAAAAATTTTTTTAATAAAAAAGTAAAAATAAATAAATAAATAAATAAAAATAATTTTAAAAAGAATGAAATCCTGCCATTTGGAACAATATGGATGGACCTTGAATGTATTATGGTAAGTGAAATAAATCAGATGGAGAAAGACAAATACCTTATGATTTCACTCATGTGTGGAATCTAAAGCAAAAAAACCCTCAGAGATCCAGAGAACAGTTTAGTAGCTACTAGAGGGGAGGGGATGGGGGGTGGTGGATGACAGGGTCAACTCTTGGTCGTGATCACTCTGTAGTGTGTTCAGATGTTGAACGAGAATACTGCACACCTGAGACTTATATAATAAAAAGTTAAAAGAAAAAAGGATAGCTGCCTATATGGCTCTGAGTCTCACCCAAGCACCAGGAGAGTAAGGATCTGCCTTTTCCCAACCCAAGGTTCCTGGTCTGGAGGCTATCTCCTCCACAGTGATCCTGACAAGAACAGACAATGCAGGGTAGTGTGAGCATGTATTCCATGAAGACAAAAATTAGCAGAAAAAGCAACAGTTTAGCAGCCACAGTATATTTCTATGACTGAAGCTCAAGTTAACACACGAAAACATAAGCCATGCTCTTCACATTTATGTTGTAAGTCTTTGGGTTGTAATTCTCTCCCAAACTCCTCCCTAGAACTTTCTTCCAAGCTGGAGCTAACTAGAGTGGATGTCTTTATGCTTCTAATGATGGTTTACGTTATTTTCATGTGTTTTTTTCTCAATAGAGGGCCATTACTATAAGAAGTCCTAGGGGGTGGTATCCTATGACTGGGGCTCTAGGAATGGAGAATGCCTTGTGTTATTACGTGGACCAAGATCTTTAACTTCTTTTAGGTCAGATCCTGTCCATGTTCTTGACAACCTTTCTCTCGTGGCCTCTTGAGCATAAAGAATATGATTAATATACTGTGTATATGAAAACACAGTAGTTAAAACAATGTAGTTCTTTTTTTAAAAATAATTTATTTATGTATTTATTTTTGGCTGCATTGGGTCTTCATTGCTGTACACAGGCTTTCTCGAGTTGCGCCGAGTGGGGGCTACTCTTCACTGCGGGGCGTGGGCTTCTCATTGCAGTGTCTTCTCTTGTTGCAGAGCATGGGCTCTTGGCACGCGGGCTTCAGTCATTGTGGCACTCGGGCTCAGTAGCTGTGGCTTGCAGGCTCTAGAGCGCAGCCTCAGTGTTGTGGCACATGGGCTTAGTTGTTCCGCGGCATGTGGGATCTTCCTGGACCAGGGCTCGAGCCGTGTACCCTGCATTGGCAGGCAGATTCTTAACCACTGTACCACCAGGGAGGTCCCAAAGCAATGTCGTTCTGCCATTATCTCCTTGTTTTGAGTGTACCTCAGGGACTAAGACTCAGGATGTGACATTAAGTTAATATTATTGTTATACATTTTATTGCTTTTTAAAATATGTTGTTTGAAATTTCCTTTAGGGGTTCATATATATATATATATATATATATATTTTGCGGTACGTGGGCCTCTCACTGTTGTGGCCTCTCCCATTGTGGAGCACAGGCTCTGGACGCGCAGGCTCAGCGGCCATGGCTCATGGGCCCAGCTGCTCCGTGGCACGTGGGATCTTCCCGGACCGGGGCATGAACCCGTGTCCCCTGCATCGGCAGGCGGACTCTCAACCACTGCGCCACCAGGGAAGCCCTTATATTTTTATTTTGTGCACATTTATGTTTTGTAAGAGTAATTTAAATTTATAAATTAGTTTTGAAAAGTTTTCTTCTAGAGGGGTGTTTTATCAGAACATTATTCAAGTTGAGAAATGTTGGACCAGGGCCTCTGTGAGTGCAGCTTGCCCAGTATTGGCTTGGAGGATGGGCCCTGGGGAAGCAAACTCTCCTCTCTCTGGTAGACCGTTGCAGGCATTATGCTAAGTGAAATAAGCCAGTCACAAAAGGACAGTATTGTGTGATTGCACTTAGATGAGATTCCTAGGATAGAGACAATTGTGAATTGGGTTCTGCAGTTATACCCTGTGCATTCAGTGAGGGCTTGGAACCTACTAGAGCCCAAAGGTCACCTTAGAAATCACTTAATTCAGGCGCAGTGGTTGAGAGTCCGCCTGCAGATGCAGGGGACACGGGTTCGTGCCCCGGTCCGGGAGGATCCCACATGCTGTGGAGCGGCTGGGCCCATGAGCCATGGCCGCTGAGCCTGCGCGTCTGGAGCCTGTGCTCCGCAACGGGAGAGGCCACAACAGTGAGAGGCCCGCGTACCACAAAAAAAAAAAAAAAAAAAGAAAGAAAAAAAAAAGAAATCACTTAATTCAAATGAGGTTCAAATTTGATTTGGCGTAATAATTTTTATTTGAGTCTCAACGTTTGTATTGCTAAGTCCATCCTTCCTTTTAAGACCAATTTCCCAATCTTTAAGTTTATAATAGGACAATTTGGTGGTGATGATGATCATAATGATGATAATAATGTCAACAGCTACCATATAGTGAGTGTCTTCTGCATGCCAGGCATGTCATGTATGGAATTATTGGTTTCACAGCACTCTTGGAAGTAGGCAGTACCATCCCCATTTTACAGATGAAAACCGAGGCTCATAGAAGTGAACCTACTTACCTTAAGCCACACAGTTAGTAAATAGAGAAGCTAGATTTTATTTGTAAATCCAGTCTTTCTGCCCCCATCCCTCCCTGCTGATGTACATTTCACTGTTTTTATTGTCTATATTTCAAAACTAAATGTACGTTTTTTAAAAGTTGGGGATGTATGCTAGGGACTGCTATTTGAGAATGGCACCTCTCTTTAGAGTTCTTTGTTTAAAAATGATGATTTCAGGGACTTCTCTGGTGGCCCAGTGGTTAAGAATCCGCCTGCCAATGCAGGGGATGCGGATTCAAGCCCTGGTCTGGGAAGATCCCACATGCCCAGAGCAACGAAGCCCGTGCGCCACAGCTACTGAGCCTGCGCTCTAGAGCCTGCGCTCTAGAGCCTGCGAGCCACAACTACTGAGCCTGCATGCCACAACTACTGAAACCCGTGCGCCACAACTACTGAAACCTGCGCACCTAGAGCAACAAGAGAAGCCACTGCAATGAGAGACCCGTGCACCGCAAGGAAGAGTGGCCCCAGCTCGCTGCAACTAGAGAAAGCCTGCATGCAGCAACAAAGACCCAAAGCAGCCAAAAATAAAATAAATTAATTAAAAATAAAAATAAAAATGATGAATTCAGACTAGATGCCGGCTCCCTTTTCTTGTTTTCTGGTTGCCTTGTTATCTTGTGGTTTGAAAAAGTAGTGCCGAAACAGTTCAGTATCGAAGGTAGTACAGACATGTTTATTAATATTACCAATCTCACCATTTAATTTGATTCAGAGAAACGGCCTTTGACATTTTTTTCAGATTGGATACTGGCTCTTAATCAATGCAGCTTATTGAGAATTTGCAGATTTATGTCTCGAATGTCTTTTCCCAGCCCCACTGCCTTGCTCAATGAGCAGGGATAACTCACTGCTGCAGGCCAGCTTCAATATTACGGTTTCAGTGTCAGTCATTCACAGCTAGCTATGTTCTGATTTCAGAATTATGGTTGTCTGTCCTGGTGTAAGGTGATCCACTCCAGCATCATGAAACTGTAGGATCAGGGAGCAGAAGGTTACACTAATATGCCATCTTCATGGAGTTTTCCTGGTTCCACTGGGGCTGAGGTTTAAAATATGTGAACTTCAAATCGTGTAGCTAAAAAATGCGAAAAAAGGTGTGCATATGTAAATACAAACACACATATTTTATATGTCATACATTTTTTTTCTACAGCAGATGTGAGAAATGATTATTTTTCTTTAAGACAGATTTAGAAGTGATTTAAGTTCTTTAGGACTGTGGATAGTCACAAGAATAAGAAAACGCTTGTATGTTTCCCTTAATTTATTGGAAGTAATCATAACGTGAATCACTGTCAGAACTGAAGGAGCAGTGTATCACAGATTCAGAAACATCAGTTTAGCTACTTAAGAAATGAATTTATGATTAGTAAAGGCCAAGATCCAATCTGACCATTGAGTCTAGTTAAGATGTGCCAGGTAGGGGGTTGGTAACCTCCGGGAGAATAGTGGGCGGCAGTGATGCTGAAGTGATAAAAACCTGTGATCCTGAGCCCACATCATGACCCTCTGAGGAGAACCCATAATCTTATCCTCATCATTTTGATCTTTGGATTTTCCAGTCCTTTTTCTGTGTGGGTCTTGAATAAATCTGATTATTTTCATGGTGGCCCCTTCATTCTCTTCCATTGCTTTAAAATGTTGGCCATGGCATCTGTGCTTCCTCTTACTACCTGTTCCTTGTGGCTGAGACACACACACCAGCTCCGGTCTTCATCTCATTGCTGTTAACCTGGCCCAGCTCCCAATACTGATGGCCAAGTTTAGCAATTTACGTTTTAAAAGACCTGTTCAGGTGTAGGTGGGGGTAATACAAAAGAATTCTATAGATTCCCTTTTCTGTAAGAAAGTTTTCTAGAAAATTATATTTTGATAGAATTATTAAAACTTAATAAACAAAAATGCATCTAATCTGTTGTAGACATTCTTGGTGCAGTATTTCTCCTAAAAGGACTAAAATTAGTCCTTTAAGGACTAAAATTAGTGAGCAAACTGACTTTATTCTTTCACTAGCATGTGCACACACTGGAGGTCCCCTGATAAGGCCTTGAAGGATGCTATAAATGCTTCAGGTGCAAGGTTACCAAGTGCATTGTGGGGAAGAGTTTCAGAGCTGTAGGTACTTTTTTCCTGCAGATTGAAAATTTCCGATGCTGTAATTGTCCACTTACGATGTCATTTTGGAACATACAGGAGGACTCCTGAAAGCTTAAACTTACACATTATCTTGGAGAGCTTATTGTTTTTCTGGGTTTTAGAAACACGTGATGAAGAAAGGGCTCAAATGGCCTTCTTTTGAAACACTGGTTCTGCTCTGCTAAATGTCACGTTCAGCGAAATGGATGTTTACATGGGTCAATATCCGCAAAATGTTTGGGAAGGCCAGAATGGAAGGCTGCCTAATTCAGTGTATAATTTTGTGGGTAAAGATAACATGGCAGAGAGTACATCCTGGCGTTTGAAAAGAAGGGTCGTTTCGCCAGAAAGATGTTTCCTTTAAGTATAGGTTGCAAACACTTGGGGCAGAATCCGGCCTGGAGATATATTTTGCTTGGCTTTCATGTGTTGGGAAAAAAAAAAAAAAAAAGAGCTTGACCACCTAAGCCAGAGACGGTGTTCTCTGGTTGTCCACACTACCCCCTACTTGTTACTGACTCCGATATTCACCTCGCTTCCCGGCGTCCTGAGACGCTGGTTCTGTGTCACTTGCTAAAGGAAAGCTCTTTGTAGTCAGCCTCTGACTTCTGTGCCTTACCCTTTAAGTTGCTGTCAGACTGGGAAGAGGATCCTCCCTTCCACCTCCTGTTCCTTGCTCCTCTTGGCTCCAGTTCAGGCAGAAGCAGACTCTTTGGGGAACTGGGGAGTGGAGGGAGGAGGGGAGGAAGGCCCGTCCTGGTTTCTCCAGCTGTGCTCGTCATGTGTTCGAGGGGATGCGGGGAGCCCAGGGAAGGTTCCTCACTGCTGTGCGGAGGCCAGGAAAGGAGACATAGGCAACCCCTGTTACCTTGCCATCCTGTCTGCTTACCTCTTGCCCCTGTATTTTTTTTTTCTTGACACTTTCAGGAGGCCAGTTTGTCCATACTCATTCATTCCACAGGTAGTTTTGAATTCCACTGAGTGGGGGGGCACTATATCGGGCTAGCAGAGGGCAGATACCCAGGTACCCAGATCTACCACCCCTGCAGGCTTTAGTTTTACTAGTGTGGTTTTAGTTCCCATGTGAGACATTCAGGTCTCATCTGTAGCCTTACGATCTCAGAATTTTTATTCCTGTGTCTTGGAGGTTAGATCTGGTATTCTCTCTCTTTTTAATTGGAACGTAGGTGATTTACAATGTTGTGTTAGTTTCAGGCATACAGAAGAATGAATCAGTTATACGTATACATGTATCCACTTTTTTTTAGGTCTTGTGTTCTCTTGAACGCACAATAGTTAACATGTTTTTCTGGATCTCAAGTAGATCATTTTCAGAGGCATGCTTTTCCTTTGAGTGATCAGGATAATTTCCAACGTTTTTTTTTTAATTTTTCCAATAGGCTCTATGTTTTGCTTCCTTTATTCATCTTTGAATAGGGTGATATTCATTTTGTCCAGACTCCTTTGCCAATAAGCAGAATGTGGGGCTTCACTCCGATGATTCTGTTCTCTGTTCCCTGGGAGATTCCCTTTCTCAAATTTCCAAGCCGAAGGGCAGGCCGTGGCAGCTCCCAGCCTGGTCTTTCAGGACCGGAGCTCTGCTTACGGGGAAGAGCTTCTCCTACGCTGTCAGCCCTCTACCTGCTTCCCTGCCGCTCCGAACTAGGGGCTGTCAACTCAGGGGCCTGAAGAAGTTAGGCAGATGAAACAAAATTATTGAAGCCCCTGGTTTTAGACAGTATGCAACGTATAATAGTTGTGGAAGGCATTTAAATGGAATATTTCTAAAGTGCTTTGCCCTTTTAAACAGAATTAACTTTTTTGACCCAGTACATACAAACAATACACAAGATTATCTTTTATTTTATTTTATTTTAGTTTGTATTTACTTAATATTTTAAAATTTAATTTTATTTCATATTTTTTACTCACAGCTTCACTGAAGGATAATTGGCATACAAGGAATGGCATGTGTTAAGGTGTGCAGTCTGATAAGTTTTGACAGGTAGACATCTGTGAAACCATCACCACAATCAAGGCAGTGAGCATATCCATCACTCTTCCCTTTCACCCCCCAATCTCCAGGCAACCTGTTTGTGCCACTATAGATGAGTTTGCATTTTCTAGAATTTTATATAAATGAAATCATGCACCAGGTACTCTCTTTTTTTTTTTCTGGCTTTTTAAACTCAATATAACTATTTAGATATTCATTTTATTTTATGTATCAACATACACTTCATTCCTCTTTATTGCTGAGTAGCAGTCCATTATATGGATAGACTGTAATTTGCTAACTCATTCACCTGTTGATGGACATTTGGGTTGTTTCCAGTTTTTTTTTTAGGTTTATTTTAAATTTTTATTTATGTATGTATGTATCTATCTATTTGTTTATTTTTTATCAAAGTACAATTGACCTACAACACTATGTTAGTTCCAGGTATACAACATGGTGATTTGATATTTCTGTACTTTTCAAAATAATCACCACAACTCTAGTTACCATCTGTCACCATACAAAGTTATTACAGTATTGTTGACTGTATTCGCCATGGTGTACATTTCAAATCCTCATGACTCATTTATTTTGTAACTGGAAGTTTGCACACCTTAATCTCCCTCACCTGTTTCACTCACCTGCCCCCACCCTCTCCTCTCTGGCAGCCACTTGTTTATTCTCTGTATCTATGAGTCTGATTCTGTGTTGTTATGTTTGTTCATTTGTTTTGCTTTATAGATTCCACATATAAGTGAAATCGTGCTCTTTCTCTGTCTGACTTTTTCACTTAGCATAATATCTCTAGGTCCACCCATGTTGTCACAGATGGCAAGATTTTATTCTTTTCTTATGGCTGCATAATATTTCCTTTTATCTATCGATCTATCTCATCATGTCTTCTTTATCCATTCATCTATTGATGGACACAGGTTGCTTCTATATCTTGGCTATTGTAAATAATGCTGCAACAGATGTAGGAAGGCATATACATTTTTGACTTAATGTTTTTGTTTTCTTTGGAAAAATGCCCAGAAGTGGAATTACTGGGTCATATGATATTGACATTTTTAATTTTTTGAGGAACCTCCATATTGTTTTCCATAGTGGCTGTACAGATTTATATTCCCACCAACACTGCAAGAGAATTACCTTTCCTCCACACCCTTGCCAACACTTATTTCTTGTCTTTTTGACATAACAGTCATTCTGACAGGTGTGAAGTGATATCTCATTGTGATTTTGATTTGGATTTCTCTGATGATTAGTGATGTTAAGCCTCTTTTCATGTGCCTGTTGGTCATCTGTATGTCTTGTTTGGAAAAATGTCTATTCAAGTTCCATTCTTAAATTGGGTTGTTTGTTTGTTTTTATTTTGAATTGTATATGTTTTCTTTGTCTATTTTAAATATCAACTCCTTATCAGATATATTGTTTGCCAATTTCTTCTTCTATTCAGTAGGCTACATTTTTGTTCTGTTGATAGTTTCCTTTGCTGTGCAAAAGCTTTTTAGTTTAAGGTAGTACCATTTTGTTGATTTTTGCTTTTGTTTCTCTTGCCTGAGAAGACATATCCAAAAAAGTATTGCTAGGACCAATGTCAAAGAGCATACTACCTATATTTTCTTCTAGGAGTTTTATGTATTTAAGTCTTTAATCCATTTTGAGTTTATTTTTGTATATGGCATGAGAGAGTAGTCCATTTTCTTTTACATGTAGCTGTCCAGTTTTCCCAGCACCACTTACTGAAGAGACTGTCTTTTCTCCATTGAATATTCTTGCCTCCTTTTTCATAGATTAATTGACTATATAAGTATGGGTTATTTCTGGGCTCTCTATTCTGTTTCATTTTTCTGTGTGTCTGTTTTTGTGCCAGTACCATGCCATTTTGATTAGTGGAGTTTTGTGGTATAATTTGAAATCAGGGATTGTGATATTTCTGGCTTTGTTCTTTTTTCTCAAGATTGTTTTGTCTATTCAGGGTCATTTGTGTTTCTATACAAATTTAAAATTATTTGTTTCAGGTCTGTGAAAAATGCTATTGGTATTTTGATAGGGATTGCATTGACTCTGTAGATTGCCCTGGGTAGTATGGTCATTTTAACAATATTACTTCTTCCAATCTATGAGCATGGTATATCTTTCCCTTTGTTTGTGCTGTCTTCTTCAGTTTCCTTCATCAGTTCTTATAGTTTTCTGAGTACAGTTCTTTCACCTCCTTGGTTAGATTTATTCCTAGATATTTTACTCTTTTTGATGCAATTGTAAATCAGATTGTTTTCTTAGTTTCTCTTTCTGGTAGTTTATTATTAGTGTATAAAAACACAACAGATTTCTATATTTTAATTTTGTATCCTACAATTTTACTGAATTCATTTATTCTAATAGGTTTTTTTTTTTTTTTTGGTTCTAATAGTCTTTTGGCGGCATCTTTGGGATTTTCCATATACAGTGCCACATCATCTGCAAATTGCAACAGTTTTACTACTTTCTTTGCAGATTGGATTTCTTTTATTTCTTTTTCTTGTCTACTGGCTGTACACATGATCATTTTAAACCAGATGTCCCATATTTTACATCTTTTGTATTCTTTTTTGAAGATAAATCTAGAACTGACATTGCTTATTCTAGGAATCTGAACAATTGTTAGCTTTTGATAAATGTACTCCCAAAATGTCCCTCAAAAGATTTATGCCAGGCAATGTAAGAAAGATTTTACTATAGCCTTGCCAGAATTAAATTTTAAATTATTTTGTGACTTTAATGGATGATGTGCCATTTTATTCTTATTTTTAAACTTATTTTAAAAAATTATTAGAACACTGGAACATTTTCATTGGTTAGTAATGATTTTCTCTTTTATAATAATCTTTGTTGTCTTTGGTTCATTTTTACTTTTATTTTTAATTATGTAACCATTTTGTGAATATAGTCTTAGTGCATAGTTTTATGAATTTTAGCACATGTATTGATTCCTGTAATCACCAATATTTTTATGTTACAGAACAGTTCCATCACTTCAAAAAATGTTCTTGGGCTATCAACTTGTAGCCACATCTACTACTAATCTGTGGAAACCACCAGCCTGTTCATGGTCACTGTAACTTTGAGTTCCTGAGAATGTCATATAAAAGGAATCATACATTATGTAATATTTTGAGACTAGTTTCTTTCATTTAGCCTAATGCCTTTGAGATTCAGTCAAGTTATTGTGTAACTCAATAGTTCTTTTTTATTGTAGAGTAATATTTAATTATATGGGTATACTACAGTTTTTTTTAATTGAAGTATAGTTGATTTACAGTATTAGTTTCAGGTGTACAACATAGTGTTTCAATATTTTTCTTTTTTCTTTTTATCCTTTATTTGCTATTTTTTATATATAATTTTTTTTTTTTTTTTTTTTTGTGGTACGTGGGCCTCTCACTGTTGTGGCCTCTCCCATCGCGGAGCACAGTCTCCGGACGCACAGGCTCAGCGGCCATGGCTCATGGGCCCAGCCGCTCCGCGGCATGTGGGATCCTCCCTGACCGGGGCACGAACCCGTGTCCCCTGCATCGGCAGGCAGACTCTCAACCACTGCGCCACCAGGGAAGCCCCTATATATAATTTTTAAAGGTTGCAGTCCATATACAGTTATTACAAAATATTAGCTATATTCCCCATGTTGTGCAATACATCCTTGTAGCCTTTCTTACAACCAATAGTTTGTACCTCCCATTCCCCTATCCCTATATTGCCCCCCTCCTGCTTGCTAACCACTAATTTGCTCTCTATATCTGCAAGTCTTCTTCTTTTTTGTTATATTCACCAGTTTTAGATTCCACATATAAGTGATATCATACAGTGTTTGTCTTTGTCTGACTTATTTCACTTAACATAATGCTCTCCAAGTTCATCCATGTTGCTGCAAACGACAAAATTTTGTTCTTTTTTATGGCTGAGTAGTATTCCATAGTATGTATATGTATGTGTATGTATGTGTGTGTGTGTGTGTGTGTGTATGTATGTATAAAACAGCTTTTTTAAATCCATTTATCTGTTCATGGACACTTAGGTTGCTTCCATACCTTGGCAATTGTAAATAATGCTGCTATGAACATTGGGGTGCATGTATCTTTTCAAATTAGTGTTTTTTGGATATATATCCAAGAGTGAAATTGCTGGGTCATATGATAGTTCTATTTTTAGCTTTTTGAGAAACCTGCGTACTGTTTTCCACAGTGACTGTACCACTTTACATTCCCACATCCTCGTCAGCATTTGTTATTTGTGTTCTTTTTGATGATAGTCATTCTGACAGGTGTGGGTGATATCTCATTGTGGTTTTGATTTACATTTCCCTGGTGATTAGCGATGTTGGAGGATATAGCAAAATGACCAACTTATGATAAAGTAAGTCAACAAGCATAAAACCTTCTTGGATTACTCTTCAAAAAAATGCTCTTATCATTTACAGCCTAAGTTATTATAGGTATGTCTCACTATCTGTGGTATAATGGCCATGATCATCTTACTCTGTTTTATGAGTTCTTGTCAATAAAAAAGTTGCAGAATAGAAAATTGTAAATCAAACAGGAGTGGATTATTAATATTTTTGTAGTTTACAAGTAGAGAAACTTCCAAAGTTTTTTCCCTGAAAAAAAATAAAGCTTAAGTCTAAGTGTAAATTAATTTTTAAATATTGAATTATATTTCTGGGTAACTATTATTATTGCATCTTAACTTCTCATGAATATTCCATTAGTAATGAAGTTTGATACTATAATTCTTGACCCGGAGATTTCTACGCCTCTCTGCCCCTCACCTATTCTGTCAAGTAATCAATGAATGTTTTGTAGACAAATATTATTTCGGCTAAAGGAATTCTTTTCCTGAATCCACCTGTCATATAAACAATTTCTCCCCATCATCTTGGTTTTAATGGAAGTATGACCTTTATGTACTTTATTTCTGTCTGCACCATCTTAGTTATATATACTGAAAAATATATGTACAACTTTTGCTGAAATGTCCTGTGAGTTTTACTCTACCACTTTTTTGAGTCATAAAAAAGAACCAAAAGATTTTAAGCTTTGGTTATTATGAACTACATGTATTATGAACTACACATGATTTTTGTTTTGTAATGGACTAAAAATCCATTAACTCCAACAGATTTGGACCAGGTTTTAGAAAAATAAAAGCATTTATCCATGGTGATGCAGAAGTGTAGCAGTGTTTATGCTTTTGATCATTCCTTAGAGAAGTGTTGCCTTGGTAGACAACCAGCTGGCTTCAGAGAAAATTGTACCCCAGATACATGCTTAAAACAGCAGTTTAAAATGTAACTGGCTGACAATCTTGGTTTTGGTTGGGGTCACTTTTTTATTCATGGTATGCTGGGAACACAGGGGATGATGTCAGTTTCTACCCTTAAGACTCTTATGATGGCCAAACATAGTATTTCCCTCTGTCGTCAACACTTGAGAAAAATTTGCCAAATGGAGACTTATGAATAGAATGGGAAAGAGTATTAGTAATTGTTTGTTTTAAGAGATAAAAATTCATTTTTTCAATGTTCTTTTAAAAAAGACCTTAGGCATTGAAATTTAAAATAAAAAAATTGTTTTTACCAAATATAACTTGATTTTTAATTCCTGTATTCTGCCTTAACAATCTTTAAATTAATTTCTTTCTTTCTTGAGTATGTCTTGCCCTAGGACATTGTGGCAACCCATATTACAGTCCTTTAGGGACCTGGTTAACTCATCTGTGTTTCCGCAGTATTGGCACATGTGAGTGGCTCAGTAAATCGTTTTTGACATGAACCAGTGACCTTTGGAACTTATACAAGATTAAAAGCTAATTGGGAAATTGCATGTAATATTCAAATAAGATGATGATGGTGATTGTCTGGTTTGTACCAATGTTTCAAATTGTCTTAGTTGACATTAGTCTATCTTCTAGTTATTGGCAGAGTATGGAGCAAAGAGATGACTCCAAGGTTCTGTAGTATGTAAGTGGATTCAGTTTTTCCTTTGGATGGTGGATTACTGGTGCTGTTACTGATTACAAGTTATCTTTGTGATTCCAATTAGCTGATTTACCATTGAAGATTTTTCGATAGAGGAGTGCTGTCTTGCATAATCAGTTGGGCAAAGGATCTATGTGACATAAGTCATCTTAGGAAAAAATGTCATTATGTCTGTTTTAAAATGGAGGATGGTGAGGAAACCAGATGTAATGCTTTTTCAGAAAAGAAGACATAGTGAACAGTTGAGTTTGATATATTTTTCATAGGGTATATCATATTCTGAGAAGATTTTATTTCCGGTCCCCAGAGGGACCAATTTAAGGAATTTGATGCATTAAGCACTTTGAAAACACTATCTGTATCAACAATAAAAATCAAACAGCCTGATTAAAAAATTAAAAAGGAAAAGATTTTAAAAATTAGTGATAAACACCACTAATCATTAGGGAAATGTAAATCAAAACCACAGTGAGATAACACCCCATAACCATTAGGATGGCTACTATAAAAAAAAAAAAAAAGTGTTGATGAAGATGTAGAGAAATTGGAACCCCTGTGCTTTGGTTGTGGGAATGTAAAATGGTACAACTGCTATGAAAACTAGTATGGCCATTCCTTAAAAAATTAAACATAGTATTATAGTGTGATCAGCAATTCCACTTCTGGGTGTATATATATATATATATATATATATACACCTAAAATAAATGAAAGCAGTGACTCCAACAGATATTTGTACACCCATGTTCATAGGAGCATTATTCACAATAGCAAAAAGACAGAAATAATCCAAGTGCCCGAGAGCCTGAATAGATAAACAAAGTATGGTTTATAAATACAGTGGGATAGTATTCAGCTTTAAGGAGGGAAATTTTAACACATGTTATAACATGGACGACCGTTGCAGGCATTATGCTAAGTGAAATAAGCCAGTCACAAAAGGACAGTATTGTGTGATTGCACTTAGATGAGGTTCCTAGGATAGAGACAAATTCATGGAGACAGAAGTAGAATAGTGATTGCCAGGCCCTGGGGGAGGGGAAGAATGGGGAGTTATTGTTGAATGGGTACAGAGTTTCAGTTGGGGAAGATGAAAAAGTGCTGGCGTTGTATGGTGGTGATGGTCGTACTACCATGTCAATGTGCTTAATGCCACAGAACTGTAGTTAAAAATGATTAAAATGGTGAAACAACTAAAATTCTGTATATGGCATTTTCATTCAGCCCATAATCATAACCTAGGTGCTAAACTAGGTACATGAGTTGTCTGTGAATTATCAGCCTCTTCCCACAACATGCAATATATATATATATATATAGTATCATGGTAACAAAAGAATATTACTTGAATGAAGGTAAGCTGCCTAAATTAATAAATAATAAATGTAGTGAAATGGCCCTGCCAAGGGTCTTTACTACTAGGTCAGGTTCTAGATTTGCCAAGTAGTGTGTATAGCAATTGTACGACCACTTTTTTCATTTATTATAAAAATATAAGCATATTTATAGTAAGGTTAAATTACGTGGTACTTCTGAATGTTTCCTGCTGTTGCAAACTTCAGAGAAGAAGCCTGGAAGAGCTCAGGATGGTTCTAAGAATAGAAGCTGTAGGAGATACAACACCCTGATTGTCTGTCAAAAGTACAGCTTGGCTTTTTAATTGTCCTTGTCAACAATTTTATAAAATTCTACAGCATGGAAATCAATAATATTAATATCCAAATGACATGTTATAATTTCTCCTTTTCATAAAAAGAAATGGATAAAAGTTGAGTGGAGACAAGTCTATGGAAATACTTTAAGTCCTGCTGAGAAATGATAGGGCAGTGATAAAAAAGAAGATCAGAAAACAACTTGGGAAATGGCTACCTCAATCTTTGAGAATTTGCTTTGGCACACAAAAAAATCATGTTGATTCCTGTAGGTGGTTATGCTTTGCATGATGTTTAAGCTAATGCGGAAAATGAAAAAAAACTTTTAAGACATATTTATTTACATATTTTCCCATGTTTCACTACATATCTAATAAACATCTACCAGTACAATACCTTTATTACCATGGTAACATGAACTCTTGTCAAAAGGAAAGGAAATTTATGTTCAGTACCAAGGAAAGGAAATGTTCTGTGTGTTTATTACAGTCATGCATTTACAAAAGATCTACATAAAAACAGAAACATGTTTAGTACTGCTAACTTCTTATTCCAAAATCAATCTAGAGTAGGAAAAATAGATGAAAAGAGCTGGCCCAGGGTGGTCCTCTATTAGAACAAAATGATGATTAGAGCTTAGTTTTTAGGACTCCCTTTTTATAGCATGATTGGCCCCTCCTAACAGCTTCAAGGCATCAGAAAATTGGAAGCTGGTTAGTGATTCATTTAAATCACTGTGTCTATATGCTTTTTACAGAAATCTATATTAAGAACATTTATTAAGCATCCACATTTATAACCCTATATTAGGTATTATGGTTAGGAATAGAATACTCGATACTTGCTGAATTTTGTGCTCTTGAATGATTCAGAGTTTGCTGGAGGAAACAGTATAGAGATAGAGATCCACACCCTCCATAAAAAAGAATACTCCCCCAAACAAAGAAACAAAAAGATGCTTAGGTACTTTTCCAAACTTTTAATTTTAATAATGTATGCATTTGTCCCCAAGTAATAAAATGAGCATAATTTGCTCAATTTAATGCATATTTGTGGTATGCTATGTTCTGTGGTAGACACAGATATGAATAACAGAGTCCCCATCTTTGAATATGTAGTTTTGAGTGTGGTTGAAAGGGCTAATGGGACAGATGTACTCAGGGCTCTTCTACAAGGTAAATTGCTAGTGTTCCTAAGAGGTATAGCAGTGAGTGCTGCCTTGACCTGGTGCCTGATTCTTGCCTTTGAACCCTGGTTTTAGGACTCATAGAATATCCTTGCCTCGTCAGCCACCTCAGAGTCTATTAGGAATTGATTGCTAGGAGGTGTATAATATGATAAGAAAATGAAGGAAGAGGGTAACATAGGGTTTAAAATAGGAGAAAACCCACCTAGCTGGGGAGACGACGGAGGGAGGAGTTGTGTAAGATGGGTCTTGAGAGGGTTAAGGTTAGGGTTAGGGTTAACCTCCAGAATTTGGGGAAGGAAGTCAGAGGCAGATAAGCTTGGGTCACAGTCGTGGAGTAGGGAGTAGCCTGACATGACAGGAGCCTGCAGGGACTGTGAAGAGACAGACTGGGAAGGTAAGGTTGATTGACAGAAGCTCGTTTGTCTGACATGTTTTGAAATAGCTTTCAGAAAGATGTCTGCTTCTAGTTTTTGCAAAAGCGGTTTTTCCTAGGCTCGTCAGCTCTGATTATACCAATAATTCAGGCAAGAGAGAACCAGGGAGGATGTCTGAAATTTTCCCAGACACTTCATGCCTTTGTTAGAGTGATGCTCGTTCTTCTTCTGTTGACTTTATTCAGTTCTCTTTATGTTCTGCTTGCTCCCTTACCTACTTTTTCCACATGGGTGGGAAAGCTCTGAGGATTTACTTTTTCTCCATTTACACCAATTTCCTACGATACCAAACTCTTTGTAACCCCATCACTAAGAGCCTTGCCAAAATGGACTTTCCCGAACCATCTCTGGGGTTCATGACTTCTTTCTCTTTTAGCGTTGGTATTTCTCCAGAGGAATATCAGCCAGTGGTCTGATCGTGTGTGATGCTCATGCTGACTGATCATAGTTGCTAGGCATATTCTAACACATTGTTAGCTTGTGATTAATTGTGAAGTTTTTCTAGCTAATGTGTCAAATGCATTTGGCTACTAAACAAGAGAACATTTCAGAAACTTAATTTATCTGCAAAAATATTTGAGGCTAATTAAAATCATGTCCTTAATGCTTCTACATTATATAATTGTTATCAACATGCTCTTGATTGATGAAACAAAGGTGTACGACTTTACTATTACTTCCGCTCATATGTATTTATAAGAAGATTTGATTTCAAAAGGAATTGGTAAAGGCCAGCTTTGATGTTTCTTTTGCTTTTCATTAGCTTTTATTCAGATAGAAAATATTAAAAGGGCTGTAAATTGCCTACCCAAAGTGTTGCCTTTCCTACTTTATCTTATCAACTATCAGAATAGGCCGCTGAACTTGATGTTGGTCAGGTTGAATTACTTTGTAGGAAGAAAATCTTGCCATAGGTGTTGAGTAAGAGGTTAAAACTACACTTCTGCTTTTTGAATGTGTGTTGCACTTTCAGGCATATGCCAGCTTAATGGTCTGCCTTTCTGTATCATTTTCTCCTGGAATGACAGCTTAACAGTCTTCCTGTTTGGATTGTGTTAAAATCTTTAGAGGCTACATTCACTAAAACATGTGTCCCATGTTTGGGCAGCCAAAATCTGTGCAATCATTTTAATGGAGTTTAACTTAGCAACTCTGCTATTACCACAGCTATCTTATTGCTAAAGCTCCATTAAAATGTCCTTAATTTGGAGTCTGTTATTTCCTATTTACATTGTTCTGGGATGTGCTGAAGTACGCTTTTGCACTATCTTAAAAATGGATTTTGCACAGTGTTTTGTAATAACATCTAAGGGAAAAGAATCTGAAAAAGAATATATATATATATATATACACACACACACACACACATACATACATATATATAGCTGAACCACTCTGCTGTACACCTGAAACTAACACAACATTGTAAATCAACTATACTTCAATTAAAAAAAGGACTTTGCTAAGAAAGCAGTAGCTTCAGGACATTAAAGAAGGGCGTGTTTAATATAGTTAAATTATTTTAATAGATTTTTATCTAGTTAACTTTTCTTGAGTGGCATGGTCTGAGCATTGGGCTAGGTATCCCTCATAGATAACTTGATGTTATGGCCATTAGTAATGATGTCTGGGCAGAAGATGGACAATGGGGAAAAGTCATGAAGTGGCCAGACCAGGAGTAAGGTATCTTAAAGTTTCCATCAGAACAGGGGTGTCACAGTCTGTTGGTTGTTGGCAATGTCATTATGTGTTCAGCATTAAGATTTTGTTGGCTCCTCTTGAATCAGGTGTTGCTGATGCCCTTGGGGAGGGGATGACAGAAAGAGTGAGAATCTCTGGGAGAAATCCAGGGCAGACCAGTGCTCACCAACTTAACTGCTGTAGGCTGTTTCACTCCTTGCCTTTCAGAATTGTTTTTTAAGTTTTCTTGACAAATTTCTCAAGGCCTTGTAGGGAACAAAGCTGTTTTGTTTCATGGTAGGGGACACAGAGATGGGTCCTCATCTTGAACTGGTTCAGCTTTCCCTGGTGCCATTAGCTGCTCTAACTCACTGCTACTCCCTCTGGGTAAGTCCAGAATCCTGGAGCAGATCTTAGTGGCAAGAAGTTGAAGAGGCAGATACTGGAAAATCCAGCCTTATGTGATCTTTCCTGGCTATGATAGGTTTAGCTTTCATATTGAAAAGTTGTTTAAACTCTTAAACATTTTTTTCAAGTGGTGAATTACATTTATCTCAGAAGAAAACTTGAAACTTGAAATATCACTTTTTTTCTAAAGAAAAGGAATTTTAAACGCTTATTAGCATTTATATCTATAGTGATTTATTTTTAAAAGGTTAATGGCTATCTCCATTGAAAGGCACCATATTTTTACTCTCTAAGTAGGTCAAAATGCTAAATTTGGCTAGAAAAATTTCCCGGCAGTTGGATGTCATTGTGCCTAAACGTATGAAAATGAAATGCTTGTTAAAGTTGACAAAAGACCTAGGTTAATCAGAATGTCTAGTTGAATCACAAAGCATGGAAAGAGTAACACTCTCTTCAACTGTGTATATTTGCAATGATCTCATTATCATAATATTAACAAAGTGTGAACAATTTCCAAAATAGAAAAGAAGATATCTTCAGAAATTTTAGTAAACTGAAATTGTGAATGATAAAAAGCACATACCAAGTTGCATTTGTCATATACCTTACAAAATCATGGGATTCTATTATAGTCTCAGCCTTTCATGATGTATGCTAATTCTTTGAAACTGTCAGTGTTATGTCTATATTTAGGCATTTTTCAGAATTTTGCTGTAATTTTATTATATATCTTTTAATACTTTTCAGGTACTAGATGATTTTAAGAAGCAGAAGTGAAATTTAGGTGCTTTCACAATTCAATGAAGTAAAGTAAAATACTCAGCTCAGAGCCTAACACACAGCAGCTCCTGTGACAATCAGTTGTTTATGATTTTGATCATTATTTCTGTCTCCTCTTGTGTTGCTGTCCCCTCTCTCTCTCACTGGTTTGCTTGCTTTGACAGTTTCTAGAGCCTCATAGCATTATTACTTCTCATCTTGTGTCTGCCCTTCAGCTCTTGGTGTTTTAGAAATTTCCGGAATTCCTTCCAGAACTGTCAGCATACGGTTCCTGATCCAAGAACTCGCATGTTTACCTAACACACTTGCAGAGCTGTTGAAGAACTTCCCCTTCTTTGATACCAATAGCTGACTTCCCATTTTGTCTGGGATCCAAAAGCTTGAAGGTCAAGAGATGAGCTGGATATGATCCCGACATACAGCTATCATACAGAGCCTGGCATGGGGGGGTGGCTGATTCCCTGTGTTTTCACTGTGCCTCTTTGCTGCTGGGGTTTGGGACCTCAGGGTTCCCTTGTATCTGAAGCTAGTCCTAAGATACCATAAAAAAATTACGTTTTTTGAGATTATGACTGCAATGTCACATGTATTTGTTACCTTCAGCATTAATTTAAAAGGGCTTTCCCTTTATTTTTCTTTATTTTAGACTTATTGAGAATATTTTCAGTAATATAAAAATACTTTTCATTTAAAGTAAAACAAAACCAAAAGTTCTTTCCCTACAATTCCTTCACTGTCAATCTTCAGGAGAAACAAGTTTTGATAGTTTGGAATGAATCCTTCCAGACTATTTACACATGTTGGCTCAATATATATAGCCATGTTTACTGGTGTCCATTTTTCACAAAAATGAGATCATATTATTCTGCAATTTGCTTATTTTACCAATTAACTTGTCATGGGCACTGTTCCATGGCCTCGGTCTTTTTCATGGCTGTATAATACTCTGCTGTATTGATGTATCTTGGTTTATTTAGCTTTTCTCCTGCTGATTTTATCCGCTTACACATCATGTTGCATGGACTCCAAGGGTTAGTAGCTTTTGTCCTGGGTACATCTGTGCTTAGTTTCCCCACTACATTCTGCAGGCTAGAGGAAGCCTAGAACATTTGCCTTGGTTGCTTATTGGGTTGTCATTGATCTTGGATTGGCCTCAGTTCAGATAAAAAGCACCAACGCTGTTGTGTGGGGTTTGAGGGGAACAGCAACATTTTTATAGCTGTTTCTCTTTTCTACCCTCTAGCTGGGTTGTACCGTCTAGCTGGGATGGATTTGGGCTATATCATTCCTAGATGCTCTTATGTTGGCAGAGTTCTGGGATTCAGAGCTATAAGAAAGTTCTGATTGTCAAATCTGTTTCTTTAATCGGCAATCCTTAAAGTCAGGACATCTTTTTAGGGAATACTTTAAGAATACATTTGTTTTTTTCATGATTGTAGAATATTTTTGTCTCTTTATATTTCTAACCAGGTGCACTGAAATTTAATTTGTGACTTTCACTTTGGCATAATTAACCACAGTCATAAATTAAAATACCAACATATTCCAAGGTTAATATTTCATTGGCGGGGATGGCATTCATTAAGGTGTTCATAAAATTTCATATTCTTAAGTCACTATTTGCTTAGTAGATACGGTAACTTATTTTTGTCATGGCTACTGGCCATATCTTGGAGTTTAACATCTGCTGGCTGAAACTGCTACACACTTTTGAAATTCTAAACCCTAATTGCCTAGAATGAAGGCAATATTTTAATTTATATACAGGCATACCTTGGAAATATTGAGGGTTTGGTTCCAGACCTCCAAAATAAAGTGAATATTGCAATGAAGTGAGTCACACAAATTTTTTGGCTTCCGAGTGCATATGAAAGTTATGCTTATACTACTACTGTAGTCTGTGTAATAGCATTATGTCTAAAAAAAGTACATATCTTAATTTAAAAAATACTTTATTGCTAAAAAAAATGCTAACCATCATCTTACAATGCAGGGTTCAGTTTGTAAAAACTGCAGTTATGTGCAAAGCACAGTAAAGTGAAGGGCAATAAAACCAGGTCTGCCTGTAAGTTTTCTGTTTGGAAGATTTTTATTTCATGTTCCTAAAAGAGTAATGTAGAATTTAAAGAAGGTGATACAAAATTATTAGAAATGTAGAGGAGAAATTAAGACTTCTCCTTTGTAATATGGTAATTGTGTAACATATTTTAATCAGTAACTTGCTGTTGGTTTTAATATTTTTTACCTTCCTTCACACTGGCATCCTGCTATGATATCATAGCTATACTTTTTGATTTATTATTGTACAGAGTGTGTCATGCACAGTGGGAACCACCACACCAAGCCAGTGTCGAGAATACATCCTTATTTTCGGTGACATTTTCTAGTTTAAAATAGAGTTGTGGTCGTTAACCATATTTCAATACACTTGAACGAAGAGAGTTGTAACCCTTTTACTTTCCCGGTGATTTCTTCGTGCTTGGTTTCCTTGAATGTCTAGTGGCTTGAGCTTTTCCTTTGCTACGGTTTTTACACGATATCTTTATGTTTTCCTTCTCCACACAAAAAATGTCCTAAGACTATTTATTTATATGCAAATATACTCCCAAAGGAACAAAAAGGCACTTTCATTCTTAGAGCTATATGAGGAAAAAAATGATATTCAGATACAAAAATGTGAAATACATTCAGTTTATAACACAAAAATATAATAGAAGGCATTTTTAATGACATACATAGAATTACAAATCTCATTTTTCTTTTGCACTAGGATTATCTACTGAAAACTTTTTTAACAGTGCAAAAATCAAAGAACAGTCCAGATGAAAGGGAGTTACAACTTATTTGGCATAAAATTGAATTGCTAATTTTTAATTATTTATTGGATTTAAATAATTTATTTTTATTACTTAATCAAAACTACCATCATATACTTGAAAATATGTATTCTCTTCAACATCAGACTTTCCTTTTCTCTTTCAGTCTGTGATCAAAACAGGGCGACTGCTAGTTAGTCACGAGGCTCCCTTGACGGGCGGCTTTGCCTCTGAGATCAGCTCGACGGTTCAGGTAGAGTAACTTTTTGGCACTGATGTGAGCGTTTGTGCATTTGCATGTGTCTAATCCAAGAATAAAATTACTTATCACAATATATAAAAGCATGCACTGTTTAGAAAAGTACATTTTTCCGTCTGACTCCAACCACTGTCCTTTAGATAATGGTCTAATTACATCTTCTAGAAAAGAAATCTTAAAAGCTGAAAATTCCTTAATAGGAAGAAGGAAGTTTGAAATAATCTTAGTAAACTAATGTCAGTTATATTTGCTAGGTTAAGAGGAAAAGAAAACTCTTAAATTTGAATGGGATATTTCTCTTTTAATAAAACTTATCATGATGAATCTTATCATGAAACGTTTTATTTATAAAATTGATTTTAACAGCCTTCACCTTAGAAAAAATGAATCTGTCAAAAGTCAGTAATTTAAATTCAGTAACTAATTTCACAATCAATAATTTCATTAATTTGATTAATCATATGCTATTGGCGACACTTTAGGAATGGTTTAAAAACATTTCTTTTAAAAAAGGGTTCAGTTAAGATGCTGCATATCAGGAAAAAATTCTACAAACCTCTTTATGGAGGATTTTTACTTAAAACTTTCATTCACATTTATATCATAGATGGGAATAAGATGACTTAAATGTTTCATTTTTCCTAACTTTTTAAATTAAAAATTAAGTAACTATACTTTAAATGGAAAGTTTGTATGCATTTTAAATTCAGAGTATCTTTGCAGCTAGCAAACATTTTACTTCTGTTTACTGGTGGTAAGATGATTTTATTGTTAAGATACATATAAATTGAAAATTCCTTTAAGAGTATATGGTTAAAAACTTGATATAAAATTATGATATATGAGCACTAATGATTTCTACCAATAAAATATCTTTAAGTATGAACTGACAATGTTATAAACATTTTAAAATTAGATGAATCAAATTTAAACAAATATTTTAAAAACTAGATCAAAAGAATTCATAATTATGATAAAAAATTATGCTGTTATTTTTACATGTGGTATATATTTTTCACTAACAAAATTAAGAAAATACTTGAGTTTTGTAGATTTGTTGTCTTCCTTATTATAGAGACTACAATTTGAAACATATTGCTTATCATTGTGTAACATAAATACCTGGTATTTTACTGTGCATTTTATTCATTGAGTAGCGTAATGTAGTATCCCTGTAAAGAAAAAAAGCGGGGGGGCTTGCAAGTATGAATCACTAACACCAAGATGGTATTTCAAGTCAAAGGCAAACTGTAAAAAGAAACTGGGATTTTCTGATTCCTAGTTAATATGTGGTCCACTAAACCCATTTGGCTGTTGCTAATGGAACTTTATCTGACAGCTTTGTTTCATTTTGCCCACTGAATGTCATTTTATTGTTATCTCAAAACTTTCACTTGCATTTAAATGTAAAAGGAAAATAAATAGAACATAGAATTAGAAATTTTAACTAAAGTCCACTTTCTCTAGACGTGCTTTTTAAATTTGAATTCCATTGATTACTATAAGCTGCATAGAATGTAACATATTTTTCGGCTTGGAAAAGAATTAGAAAGATTATCTAGCCTAGTGTCTACTGGTCTTGAATAATATGTGGATTCGTGTCAAAGGAAAATTGTCTCTCAGGCTCCAAGAATACATTTATGAATTCCAGTTTGAGGAACATCATATTATGAGTTAAATATAGTCACAATAAAAAGCTTACACCATCAAGATCATAAACACTGTATCAAAAGCAGATCCTGAAATTATATGATAGTAATCAGTGGTTAAGGTTGTGAAAGAGATTATATAGAATATGGTCATATTTTTTATCATAATATGAAGACACCAAAACAAAGACCACACCTTATAATACTCAGACTCCCAAAATATGCCCACTGATCCTGGGTGTCTGAGGTCTGAGAAATCCTGACCCAAACCAACTGGATTCCTTTAACAGATGAGTGTTTCTCATTCAAAGTGCTTGTGATTGACCCGATTTTAAAATTAAGTGGAAGATTGGGACTAGGACAGGAGTCTTGAGTAAATGTTGAGTATGTACATATGCATTCTTTATTCAAAGTACCCCCACCCCATGAGGAAGATAGAAGTTTTGGATTCATTATAAGATGTTCTCTGTTTTCCATGTTAAAATATTTCAACCAACTAACCACAAAATAAATTAAGGAAATAATGTAAAATTTGTAGAGAGGTCTTAGTTTGATATTTTGAGCAATTAGAATTTGGATTTATTAATATGAGGAAGAATTACAAAATGCTCACAGTTGATTTTGCTTAATTCAGATTTTACTTGTACAAATGGAAAGTGCAGAAAATGAATTTTGACAAAATATAATCAACATTGGATTTCCAAATGTTTGCCTGTGTGGCTTTTATGTATTGACCAGGAAGGAAAAAAAAGCTAGACACCTTGTTTGTGTTTTGTTTTGTTTGGTTTGGTTTGGTTTGTTTGTTTGCTTTTTTGGTAATAATGTTTGCATACAATATAGGGTAATCTGAATAATGCAATCTACTTTTCAGTAATTGTTTCATGCACATATTCCAATAAATGCAGCATACTGTATTGAGCACCTTCTTTACGGAAGGCCTCATTCCCTATTGTAAGTGAAGCCTGTATCAAATTATCCAAGTGCCTGGGCTTCTTTAAACTGAAATCACTTAAGTGTGAGGTGCAGCTGCTTTCACCACTTGGAACGGTTCATGTTTCTGTATTTCTTTTTGGTTGTGTATACTTTGTAACGTTGAAAAAGATAAAGCAGGGTTAAGATTTTGAAAGCAATTTTCTGGAACGGCAGGGAAATGGTACATAGAGAACTTTTCATTGTTGCCCTAAAGAAGTTTGAAATTAGGGGTGAGAATGATCTATACGTTTGAGCACTATGGATTAAAATGCTGAGTTATTCTCATTGTATCAACAAATGTAAATTTTATGTGAAAGTAAGCACATGCAAAAACAATCTGCTCCAAAACCATCGTTTTGTGGAAGGTATTTGATAGCTCTTTAAAAGTTCATGGTTAATCTTACAAAATTGCTCTTAATATTACAATATTTTAAGAGAATGATTATTAACAATAAACTACTGTTTTAATACATTAAAAACTGAGAGTACCATTTTCTGTTTTGCTCAAATTTTAAATTATTTCCCATATTAAAAATTAAGAATCCTGAAGAGAATACAGCATTTTAGACAGTATTTCTTTAAGTTTATAATTGATATTTTTAGGTAGAAAAATTATATCATGCTCTATAAAATGAATATCAAGTAAAGGAACTTTTTTTTTTCTAGCTATGGGAAGTATTGCTGGCTTTACTATTTATTTTTAGTTAGATAAAATATGAGAAGAATGAATATAAAATATGTTCATATTTTATTTATATAACTTTTCAATTTGTAGCAGATGGCTCTTCTATCATAAAAGGAGTTCAGTGTACACAAGTTTTTTCATGCCCGTTGCCTCTTTTTCGTAAAGCCATTTATTTTATTATTTCAAAAAATATTTTTTGTTAGTCTCAGTTTGAAGTAAGTGAAAATCACAAAAGTGATTAGGAGACTATTTTATATTAATTAAAAATAACATTGTAAACTTATATTGATCAATAGCTTCTTCATAAAATTTATATAAATGCTTAGAAAAATCAAAATCAATCCATTGAATCTGAGAACTACTTTGCATTCCTATTGGATTAATTTGGAAGCAAACTGGGAGGTGGAACAAGCTGAGTGAGGTCTGTTATATCTGGCTGTCCTCTGGGGAAGATTTCTTGGTCAGTCGTCCAAAGCTTCACTTGTCTCTTCCCATCTAATTTTACATTCCCATCTGTTCTCACTTTGGGGTGAGGGAACTTTTTCCTTCTTTCCTTTGACACATACCGAAACTTGGAGAAGAACTTGATTTGTGGAAAAGTGCAGAGACAACAGAGTTTAGCTAATTCATTGACCTCATTGTGGAGTTTGAGCAAAGATTTCGTTGTTTTGGAAAATTATATGACTTAGTTTGATGTGATGTTTGTATTCCTCAGCTTTATGTAACCATAGCTTAAAAAAAAAATAAAAATTTTACTGTGCAAAAAAAGAATATGTTAACCTCATCCATTTAAATATTTTGCCTAAATTAATTTATATTATATATTCTCCAATGAAATATTCAAAATAAGTGTTATTTATGAATATTAAGACCAAATAATTCCTGGCATTTTAGTAGCTTTAAACAGTGTACTTTCTTTAAGCCTTGTAGAAACCAATCTTTATTGTTAATTTCTAATACATTCCCATAATTATGAACTAAATCTTGACTCTGATAAGCTTGGGATAATAATACAAAAAATGTTTGTTGTTTTTTTTTTTTCCTTTCTGGATTCAGTGCTTAATAAGAATGCCAAAAATTTTAGGGATTGGGGTTGGCTTAAAGGTTTGAATTTTTTTTTTTTTTAAACACATGGAAGCAATAAGTCTGCAATAAAGAGTCCAATTGGAGAGTATGGTAAATTTCCATATCATTGTTCCATCCTTTCTGTGCAGTCTCTATTCTTAGGATAAGAACTCAGAAATTGTGCATACAGACATATATTTTTAAGGTAATCATATTCTAAAAGTTTGAGAGGGTTTTATAGGGTTTACATTAATCATCACGTAAAAGGAAACTTTCCTAATTTTCAAGTAAAGGAATTTTGCTTTTCTCACTCTTTCATGGTAGAAAGGACTATGCAGAAGGATTTTTTCTTATAAACTTATTATTACCACCAAATTTACCAGCACTTGTTTACAAACGTCAATCTGAAGAAGAGGAATAAGGTCCTAAATGGTCTTGAGATTTTTACATTGTGGAACATGTGTTTAAATAAAATTACCATGTTGATAAAGTAAGAGTCATCGGAGGAAGCTATCAGGGCAGTAATTTGATGAATAGTTTACTGCAATTTAATAATATTATTACTATTTTTTTATTTTTATAGTTTTATTTTTTTTGCGGTACATGGGCCTCTCGCTGTTGTGGCCTCTCCCGTTGCGGAGCACAGGCTCCGGACGTGCAGGCTCAGCGGCCATGGCTCACGGGCCCAGCCGCTCCGCGGCATGTGGGATCTTCCCGGACCGGGGCACGAACCCATGTCCCTTGCATCGGCAGGCAGACTCCCAACCACTGCGGCACCAGGGAAGCCCTAAATTTTTTTTATTTTACTAGTGATTCAAAGCATTTGCCAACAACGAAAATAGCAATCAGGAAATGCATACTTGTATACTATCATCTATCTAGATGGAGCCAAAGCATCAGAAAAGCAGTTTAACATAGAGTATTCAGATATACGATGACCTTTTTAAAATGGAATTTTGCCCTGAAGCCTGTCAAGTGCTCAGTAAACAGCTTCCATGGCCATAAATATGAACCGAGGACTAAATCTTTCCAGGGATGCCTCATGGGTAGATCTGCTGTGTCACTGTTTATGGTGAAGCCCATGTTTCACTCTGTCGGTCCTCCCCCTTGCCCTGACCCCACGTTGTCTCCCTCAATGTCTCTTTCTCCTGTGCTCATTAGTGTACAGGTGGCCAGGCTTCTCCCATCAGCCCTCTTCTTCCTCTCCCCATTCTTTCCTGGGCAGTCTCAACCATTTGCCTGACTAGTCTTAAAACCTTCAAATCTGAAACCTTCAAGATTGGCTCTGCCTGTTGGGCCTTCGACTCAGAATTCCAATTTCATGCTAATTTTGGTAAGGATAAGAAATATGTGGACTTCGCTGGGGGCACGGTGGTTAAGAATCTGCCTGCCAATGCAAGGGACACAGGTTCAAGCCCTGGTTCGGGAAGATCCCACATGCCGCAGAGCAACTAAGCCCGCGCACCACAACAAAGAGTAGCCCCCACTCGCCGCAACTAGAGAAAGCCCACATGCAACAATGAAGACCCAACGCAGCCATAAATAAATAAATATATAAATAAAAATAATAAAACTGTAACTCTATATCCTTAAAAAAGAAGAAATTTGTATGATAAAATGCTTTATGTGGAAGGATTTTAACATGAAACAGGGAGAAGAGGTAGACATCAGCACCTGGATATCTGCCAGTTTCTGGAAATCAGCTTATCTCAAAATGAATTCTATTTCTCCTCAGATCTCTCTGGGCCTCTTAAATTGTCTTCTTATCTCGACCTCTAACGTCTTATCACTTTACTATCCATTATTTTCTTACAGGACACATCAAATGTTGTCCATCATCTGTTCGAAAACCTCCAATAGATCTTCTCTGGAGTAATAAGATCTTTAGGTCAAGATCCTCAGCTGCCCAAACTGATGTTTCCAATGTTATTTTTCATATCCTTTTATGATTCTAGTATCACAGTGATCACACTGGCCTACTAGACATTTCCTGAATGATAATTAATTTGTACAACCAGCCTTTATTGAATACTCTGGGCATAGCCTTAATTTGGGCGTTTCATTCAAGAAATATAGTTCTTGTTTCATAGACACTTAAGAGTTCAGTAGAAGAAATAGATGCTAAACAGATAACTATACTGTGGTACATACTAGGATACAGAAATATTCAGAAGACTATGGGATTATTAAATACTCGATCACCTAACTCAGATGTGATGATTGAGTTAACTCTTGGAGGAGTGAAGTTGGGTGAGGATTCAGGCAGAAGGAACAATATAAATAAGGAGGCAGAAAAAAATATATGATATTCTAGGGGTTACAGTGGTTTTGGTATGGTTGAAGAGTAGTATGTGAGGTTTGTAGCATGAGGTAAGTATCAACAGGTAGGTGAGAATTCGATTCTAAAGAATCTTACATGTAATAGCAAGTAATTCGTTTTTGTGTAGAGGAAACTGACAGGACAGAGTAAAGCCAGCTCACATAGATATAAATTCCAGTTTAAATACATTATTTATGTATTTAAAATACACCTTATAAACTTTCTAGTAAAAAGGAAGTAATATGAACTCAAAAAACAATGGTCACAATTATCATTATTTAAGGCAAAGGGGTGTAACTAAAGGATTTTAAGCAGGAGATTAACATAGAAAGATTTACAATTTAGAAAGACCTCTGGCATTTATGTTAAGGATGCATTGGGAGGGGTGAGGCAGGAAGTCACAGAGATTAATTAAGAAACTATTTGAGTAATTTAGATGAGCGATTTAAGGGTCTTCTGAACCAAGGACACAGGAGTGGGGTTGGAGAGAAAGGTGAATTTTAGAGAGAGGAGGAGAAGGAAGAGTATGAAAGAAAGACTTGCTGACTGATTAAGTAGGAGTCGCGCAGGGAAGGCTTAGCTTGATTTCTAGGTTGGGTGAATTTTGAATGGAGATACCCTTTCACCGAGTTGGGGACTATCATTGGAAAATGGGTTTAAGCACATCGTCGATGGAAGATGATGAATTAATTTTAGACTTGTAGAATTTGAGGTGGGGATGGAAAATGTGTCTCTGCAGCTCTGGAGAGATTCTAAGGTATAGAAAAAGGTTAAGGAATCATCATCTTATAGTGATGGCTGAGGTCATGGATATGGGTGTGATCACACAGGAAAAGGATAGTCTTAAGAAGGGAACTTGCTGAAGAAGGAGTCCTCACCCACATTTACAAGCAAGAGAGGAAGAGCTATAAAGGAGGGTGAGTTGGAATGTCCAGAGAGAAGGAAGGGAGGAAGAGAGAGCCATTATAGAAGACTAGCAGGGGGACTTTTACCATTGAATAGATGGCCAACAATATTAAATGCATCCACGTTTGTCAGCTAGACTGATGGTTGTACCTTGAGTATAGCAACCAGAAGACATTGGTGACTTTGGTGAAAGCAAATGTGGCCCCCATTATATTGGGGCTGGTGAATGAATGGCGAAGAATTAAAGCAAGAAATGTAGACCACTATTTCGAGAAACGTGACTTTTAACGCAAGGGAGAGGGGAATAAAGTAGTTAGAAATGGGCTCAATCTCTCAGTGTTATTTGCTCAGCTTGGAATGCCACCTTCTCAGTTTGAAGCCCTCTCTGGCAGTCTCCATAACTCCCCCGCTCCCTCCACCTCCCCCCACCCCATCCCCATCCTCTCCCTTCCACCTCCAGCCTATCTAGCAATCAGGTTTTCAGTCTCTCTCAAATCTGCCCTTTGCTTTCTATTTCCCTAATAAACTCTAAATGAACCAGAAAAAAAAAAAAAAAGAAGAAAAGAAAAAGAAAACCAAACCACAAAATCTAAAGGAAAAAATGTACACAATAACTGATATTGAGATAGGCAAGCATTTTTGAGCAAAAAATTATAAAGCAATAGGATCAATTATATTATCACAGATTAATGTATTTGCATAAAGTGAAAAATATTTGTGTGACAAGAAACAGGCACAACTGAAAGGAGAATGACAACTGGGAACGTGTTGGAACATGTGACAAAAAATTGATATGTGCCCTGTATTAGACATTCCTAAATATCAATAAGGAAATTAGTAGCCCCTGTATTTAAAGGTCAGAGGCAGATTGTTTTTAGAACTATTAATGGCTAGTAAACATAAAACGATATACCACTTACTATGACTAAAAATGCAAATTTCAGAACGGGATATCAGTCTTCTTTGTTACCCATAAGAGTGGCACTGCTTAAAAATTTTAGTGTTGAGATGGTGCAGGATAAATGTGGAAATTGATTCATCTTCCCAGGAAATCAGTTTGGTAATGTGTATCAAAACTCTGCTTTTGACCTAGGAATTCTAGGTGTCCTCACTTTGGAGTTACGAGAATGGATAAGGGCATTCTTCTCCATGCCTTTCAATTGATTAATAAAATATTGGAAGCAATACCAGTTACAACAGGAATATAGTTGAATAAATTATAATGAACATTGTGGATTTGTTAAAATCATTAAAAGAATAGTTAACAACATTGTAACATTTGTATGGATGTAATACTAAATGAAAAACTCACTAGGCAAGCCTGCAGGTGTTTTACTTGCCCAATTGTGTGAAAAGAAAAAAAAATTATACATTGATATAGGCATAGGAAAAAAATCTTCAAAATAAGACTTCTGTTGATTTTTATTTTCTTCCTCATAATTTATTTTCTATGTACATGTATCATACTTTATAGTAATTAAGAGCTTTCTTATAATTAGATGTCTCTCCCACATGGCATGGTAAGTCTTTGAGTTCTTCCTAAATTGTTTTAAATAAGAAAGCTCGTTTTGCTCATTGAGTTGGTTTTTTAAATTTCATATTTCATGTTGGCGTGTTTCTTAATCATGGACATTGGAGTTTTGGGAATTGTCATTCATAATGGTAATACTTAACTCAGGTTTGTGATGTGGGATAGTTTTAAAACCAGAGAAACCCCACTGCCTAGATCTGGCCATTCTGCAGGTTAGTTCTATCCCCACATGCATGGTATATTTGATTCATTGCTCTCATTATAAAAGTGAAAGCACCATAATGTTGGTATATTCAGATTATTTCATTTTCCTGTGTTAAACAGTCAATGAGACTAACGTTACTAGTATGTAATGATACTAACATTGGGTCCCCTGCTTATTTTTCTTCCCTCCTTTTGGTATTAGCTTTACGATGGATCGCTATCATTCTTTTTGAAATCTGTCTGGACGTAAGCCAGTCAGAAAAAAGATCAACCGCATTCCATCTCTCTGGGTAATGATAAAGTGCTCAGTTTCTCTCATACAGTCCTTATTATTTTTCCAGTCAGAAGTAGTTCCCCTTTGAATTCAAAGGTGCATTCATACCAGACCTCCTGCACTTTTTTCTCCCTTTTTTTTTGTAACCTCTGGTTAGTATTTTATTGTGTCCTTTTGGTGGTGTCCCAAGATCACTCCTGTCCATCCCTCTTAAGACCAACTGATCTGCCAGTTGGATGGAAAAAATTAACTCTGCTGGAATGTTCAAAAGTAAATGTGCTAAACTGAAAGGTTATGTTATAAAAGTGGAGTCCTAAGTCACGAGGTGGAAGTTATTTAAAGGAGTATGTGGGTTCTCCAGTAACCTCTGTTTGGAAATAGCCCCTCCACCGAGGGTCCCCGATGCTGCGTCTACAGTAGCTCCATAACGCAGAGGTTTCCTCCATCACATTATTTTGTCTTCCTGTCCTCATAGCCCTTGAAATGTCTGCAGGTTTCTCGCTGATTTATTTAGTGTCCTTCTTCCCTCGATAGAAAGCAGGCACTTGAGAAATAATTTAAATGAATTGCTTGCCCCCAGGCATCACTGTTGTTAGCAGTTTCTTTGAAGAGTGACCTTCTTGCTGCCTTACGTTGTATATAGAAATTCCTAGTTACAAAAACCTGCTAGACTGGACTGTTGGCCTTTTGTATATCACCACTCCAATTTGTTGTCCCCTAACCCTACCAGAATGATTTGCTTTGTATTTGTTGAGTTAACCTCCGAGAAAGGAGCACTGATATTATGTGCCGTTGTCTTTCAAATTTCTATTTCCCGTCCTTTCGGCAAAGTGTTATTTCTTTTGAATAATCTAGTGTTGCTTTTCTCCTCCTCATAATTGTCTAGTGAGGCTAAAGAAGACATTTACATTTAAATAGTTACCAATGAAGTTTCATAGCATGAACAGACTGTTCAACCAGTAAAATAGGTTCTCAGAAGGAAAGTATTACTTTCTTTTAAAAGTTAGTTTTGGGATTGACATGTACACACTACTATATTTAAAATAGATAACCAACAAGGACCTACTGTATAGCACAGGGAACTCTGCTCAATACGCCATAATAACCTAAATGGGAAAAGAATTTGAAAAAGAATAGATACATGTATATGTATAGCTGAAACACTTTGCTGTACACCCGAAACTAACATAACATTGTTACTCAACTATACTCCAATGTAAAATAAAAAAATTTTTTTTAAAGTTAGTGATTTCTATGATATGGTACCTTTAAATTGTATTTCAGCACCTAAAGAGTTGTAGTTGCCTTTTGAAGCAGTAATTCTTGAATATCTGGTTGTATTCCCAAAGAAAATTATAATTGATTTAAAATATTTCATTTCCTTATTTGGTGTGAAACAGTTTCTCGTATTTAAAAAAATCATTTTGTAATGTATGACCTTGTCTTAATATTTTTCAAGCTACAATAAGGTTATTTAAAATTTTGTAAATGAGAGACAGCAGAGCCTGTATCCATGATGGGGCCAATCCTTTTGGCCACCGTGTACAATGTCCTAGGCAAATATGGAGAAGCATATTAAGTCAGGCAAGAAATCTTAGGCAGGTTTTATCAGCATTGTGCTGGTTGGCCTCCTGGAGATAGAACTAAATTTCTCAGCTACTTTGTCATGCCTCTTGGTGTGCAGTAAAGTTGCTGTTGTTGAAAGCTCATTTTATTTTGGTAATTTCAAGTAATTAAATTTATAGCTCCAATTAGTGTACATGTTGTTACAAGGCCCATCATCTCTTTCCATGAATGAGTTCATAGCTCGCCCAAACACAGTTGAGTTGAAAATACACATGAAAATAGAAATTAACTACTGCTAATGAATTTTCTGCCTAATTTGAATCTAAACACTTGTGAAAATTAAGACAAGTTACAATCAGCACTTAACCACCCAAACAAGCAGTTGAAAATGAAAGCTATAAGCAGAAATCATCTAGTTTAAAACTGTTTTGATTTTAAAAATCTATCATTGTTAATGAAAGTGTTCCAGAGGTTGTTTGAATTTGCAGAAATGTCTGAAAAAACTGCATTTGATTGGGGAAGTGTTGAATATTTGATTATTTTCTTTGAAGTCATGTTGAAGAAGGGACTTTATTTTTAATTCTTGATCCGTTTGAAGAGGCATACCTTTCTGTTTTTAATCCTTGAAAGGATCATAGTTTTATATTGCAGATGGCACCAAGAATCAATTTGTCTTTATCAAAATTATTAGGCGAAAATGATAATTCATGAGTATACTTTTAGGAGCATCTAAATATTTGTGTTTTAAGAAGTGCATTGAGATGACTAACATTTCATAATTCACGTTTATAACATCCACAATGTACCATTGTTTAAAACAAGTTCTGATTATTTTCTCTTTTGATAGGATTAGTTTAACCTCATAATAACTACATTTCTGCGTTTCTGTCCTGGTCCAATTTTAAATTCAGAGCTTAGAATACAGATAGTATAAAATACTTGCTATGCCTGTATTATTGAATGCTTTCTGGACCAGTCAATCTCAGTTTTCCCTGAGATGGCTTGTATTTTTAAATGTTCTAGCACCATTTTCCCCCTTTATTCTGCTTATCTTTTAAAAATAGTACCAATGGTTATTTCAATATTAGCAGTTAAGAAAATTGAAATTTAGTCTTACCTTTACAGCTCATTATGGAAGAATCTCCAGCCTCTGCACTCTGATAATAAATTTATGCTTTATTTTTTTAACCATGAACTTTTCTGGGCATAGATTTCTACCGAAGTGTGCGCAGCAGACCCAGCTGAATGCATTTTGTGCATAATATTCCAACATCACACAGTCCTATACTTTATTAAAACCAGCTTTCCTGTGGCAGTTCCAAAAACATAGTTCAGGCACCTTAGAAATAATGAAGTACTATACAAATGTTGATAAAATAGCCTTTTAATATGATGGAATGTTTTATTATGTGTGCAGCTGTCAATTTACCTAATAAGTTAAATACAGTATTCATTTTAATAAAACCCATGTACTTTACAAAACTAGGATGTTGATTCACATTGAGTCATGGAAGCCACAGGTGAAGCTAAATCCTCCTGTTGGTGAGGATGCCACCTGGATGCCTTCTCAGCCCTTCAGAGAACCACAGAATCTTTTTTCTCTCCTTTCCTTCCTTCTTGCCTGCTGCCTCCCTCCCTTTCTTTCTTTCTATTTGCTTTTCCTGATAGTATTCTCCATGCTGGTCTCGCCAAGCCCCTCGATCTTTGCAGCAAAGCTCTGATTCTGCTCTCACCATGGGCTAACTAAGCATCATTCTAGGTAGTGTGTGCTTACGAAAGCCTTCTCCATCCTAGTCAACAAGAATCAGAAGTACCCTGTAATACTGGAAGAAGGTGAAAGAATAAGGTTGGATGTAGGCATATATTTTCTTTTCACATGGTTGATCAAAAGTGATATTTTTAAAAATTATGGAATTACTTAATACCATTTGAAAAGCATTTTTAAAGTGGATCATCTATCAGTACAAAGTATGTGCGGGCTTCCTACCAAAGGATATATGAATTAACTTTTTTACCAATGGTTTTTTAAAACGGTATCATGGAATAGGGTGTAATATATGGAACTTCTGCCTATGTTGTTAATTTCCTCCAAGGATAGCATAACTAACAGTAGTTTTAATGATGCTGTTAGAGGATAATTTGCTAAAGTTGGAATGAAGGGGATCGTTCTGACACATAATTAAGAAAGACATTCTCTTCCAAATATCAAGTGAAGAAAAAAAACAATGGGGTCCATAAAACATTTTAAAATGATTTCTCCTAAGAATAAGCCGGGTTTTCATTTTTTCCTTCGGAACAAATGTCCTGAGGAAAAAAAGAATCCCATTTTGAAATGTTGATTATGTCATTTGAAGAAATTTGCTAAGTACTTGAAAAGTTCATTTAGTATGACTTTTCTTGCTGCTTGCCTTGTTGCTCAAAATTAGGACAAAATATTGCTGTTCACTGATGAAGCACCTTTTAGCTAAGAATGTAAAGCAGAGTCATTACTAACATCATCATTGTGTTACTGCTATTAAAAATGTTCTTTTAGAAGGAAGGCTTGGCTCACTTGCTACCTGGCTAATGAATTTGTTTTCCTCGGGGACAAACAGCCTTAAAACAATGTTTTCTGAGAGGATAGAATTCCAGGTTATACAAATAGAGATGCTTCCCTTGAGATACTGGGAAGGCTCGGTGGGCTTATCAGGTGAGGACTAGTTTGTTGAAAGTCCTTTGCATAACAAATGTGAAGCCAACAGTCTTTCTGTTGTCTATAACAATTGAAATTGATACCTGTTTCATAGATAAAAATCTAAAGTCCTTTGTTATTAGTGAAGGCTTTTATTAGTGAAAGTTTATTGTGTTTTTTGATGTCACAGGAGTGGAGTATGATCACCCGTAATAATATTGATCTTTTCATGCTGTATGCAAGTCAAGCATTTTAAGAGCAATTTCATATTTCTATTGGTTTTCATGAAGCCCTTGGTCACCTGTACATCAAATAGAGCAGATGTTTGTATTAGGGTACATTTCTCTAAAGAAATGTTCAGTATGTCCAGTAAGTGACCATAGAGTTCCAGCTTCCATGTCAGGCTAAGGAGAGGTGAGCTGGTAGGGAGATGGGAAATTAGATAGACCCACGCCTGTTGGTCTAATAGCCCAACTGTTAAAATAGTTGTTCTCATTTCCACCAATTCTCATTTCCTATTGTCTGGATAGGAAGCTTGTCATAGAAACAGAGAAGACTTGAGGTGGTAGTGGAAAAAAGATAGTCATACACTTTATCTTCCTAACTTGGACAGAAGGCATAAACTAGGCATAAATCCTCATTGCTAAGGAATTATCGAATGGCCGATACGTATATTTCTAAAATTTTCAATGCCCCCCCTTTTTTTGTGAGGGAGGGGAGTTTCTTGGAGTGGTTTTTTTTTTTAAATTATTCTAGTAAGGCATTTAAAATAATATGGTTGCATTTTAAATTTCATTGTGTAGTCTAAAATATTAGCTAAAAACAGCCATCTTTTCATTGATTCCATGAGCCCTTTAAGGGTTGTATACAGTACAATGTTGTTGAATTTGTCCCTTCGTTAAAAAGGTAAGCCTGCCATTATATCAGCAGGTGAAGTAATCATCAAATTGCGCTGATTAATTGCAAGAAAGATCAAGGAGTGAACAAAATATAGTGATGATAATAAGTTTTGTCAAATAGTGATCGTTTGTAATCTTAAGTGATAAATAGCTAACAAATAATTTGTCACTTGGTATAGTTGGTCAGTTCATACAGCATCTTGTTTTGCTATAGTAGAAAAATTACTTGACTATTTTTAGGGATGACATACTATTCCACATATTAGTACTTTTATTGATGGATAATTCTTCTGGTATTTTTCAGGGAAACCATTGGATGCTAAATAACTATCATCAAAGGGGACTTCTGCTGTACACTGGAGTTATATTTGCCTTTTTTTTTAAATTGGAGTATAGTTGCTTTACAATACTGTGTTAGTTTATACTGTACAGCAAAATGAATCAGCTATATGTATACATATATCCCCTCCTTTTTGGATTTCCTTCCCATTTAGGTCACCACAGAGCATTGAGTGGACTTCCTTGTGCTACTCAAGGCAGAACGGTAGGTTCTCATTAGTTATCTATTTTATACATAGTAGTGTATATATATTTGCTTTTTATAGTCACTCTTTGGTAAAATCATTTAAAGAAGGTTACTTTTCAAATCCATTTAGTAAGTTTCAAAAGAAATATTCTAAAATATTAGCAGATTTTTTTTAATTTCTAGGTAGAGGGAATATATTATGAATGATCTTCATTTTCTCCTTTATCCTTTTCTCCATTTTCCAAAATTTCCAACTGCTTACTTCCTATCTCAATCGGGCTGTCGAGTAAGTGTCTCAAAGGGAAAAAAAAAAGTTCAAACCCACTACTGTTTTCTCAGTGTTCCCTACCTCAGGACAAAAGCCTGGGAAGCCTCATAAATGCCTGACTTTCTCTTATACCCTGTATTCATTACACCAGGAGGAGCATGACTCTAAAAACAAGTCTCTGACCCGACCATTTAACTTAGTACCTCTGCTACCTCAGTCAAAACCACCACCTTTCTTCTCTGAACTATCACTTTCTTTTCATAAGTGCTTCCTACAGAGTAGCTGGAATGGCCTTTTCAAAGTGCAGATGAGATCATGGCAATTCCTTGTCCCCATGGTGTCCCGTCATCCTTACAGTGAAACCCTAACTCCTTATTTTCTAACCCTCTTTGCCCCCTTCATTCTTCTCTATCCTCAGGGATCTTCTTGTTCCTTGAATGAATGTAATTGTGGTCAAAAAAACATGAGGCTAAAATCATGTACTTCTGACCATAGCTTCAGAATATCTTACAGAGCAAACAAAAATAGAAAAATTGGTCCAGATAGGACAAAAATGCCCTGGATAAGTGACTGCAGTTTCTTATGGTGGTGGTGGTATTTTTTTTATCTTTCTCTTAATATCATATTTGAATAACATTTAGAACTTGTGATATAAATATAGCTATGCTGATTTATGTAACTATGAAAGTAGCTAGGAAAAAATTCTCTTTTAGTTTCATAGATAAGTGTTACATTTGGTGGCATATGATTAAAATTTTCCTGTAATTTTAATCACTCAGTAATCATTCAACAGAAATTCAGTATATGGTTTTCTTTTTCTTTTTAATTGTTCTATATTGGCTTTTATCTCTTTCAAATGATGATGAGAGTAGTCCTCAATTACATTATATTAATACCATTGCAAAGGTTATGTTGTAATTGAAGGAGAGGAGAAAACTAGGAAATCCAAAGACATAGATACAATCTATAGATAAAGACAGTACAGCCAGAGAAAAAACTAAAACATCACATACAGGGAATTACACTACAAATTGTGGCTTATTTCTAATCAGAAACAATTGAAGCCAATGAATGACATTTTTAAAGGGCTGGAATTAAAAAAAAAACCTAACAGGGCTTCCTTGGTGGTGCAGTGGTTGAGAATCCACCTGCCAGTGCAGGGGACATGGGTTTGATCCCTGGTCTGGGAAGATCCCACATGCCATGGAGCAACTAAGCCCGTGTGCCCTCAACTACGCCCATGTGCCCTCAACTGCTGAGCCTGTGCTCTAGAGCCTGTGAGCCACAACTACTGAGCCCGCGTGCTGCAACTACTGAAGCCTGCACGCCTAGACCCCATGCTCCACAACAAGAGAAACCACCACAGTGAGAAGCGCATGCACTGCAACGAAGAGTAGCCCCTGCTCCCTGCAACCAGAGAAAGCCCACCACATACAGCAATGAAGACCCAACACAGCCAAAAATAAATAAAATAAAAAGGAGTACATTATGTTAAAAAAAAAAAAAGCTAATAGCCTGGAAATCTGTATTCAGTCAAACTATCCTTCAAAATAGAGGAAAAATAAAAAATTATCAGATAAACTAAAAATGAGAGAATTCACTGCTATCAGATCTGTTCTACAAGAAATACTAATGGAAATTCTTCAGGTTGAAAGGAACACTACCAGATGGTAACTCAAATCTATAACTAAAAACTGTCGAACATACATTCTTTTAGTGCACATAGAATGTTTGCCAAGATAGACCATATGTTGTGCCCTAAACGGCTTTTAATAAGATTTAAGCCTTTCAAATTGTTCATAATATGTTGTCTGACCACAGCGAAATTAAATTAGACATTAATAGCATGAAAGACCTAGAAAATAAACAAATATTTGGAAATTAAAAATACAATTCTAAGTAATGATATGTCAAAGAAGAAATAACAACAGAAATTATAAAATCTTGTGAAATGAATAATAGTCAACACACAAAATAAAATTTGTGCAGAGCAGCTAAAACAGTGCTTAGAGGAAGATGCATAACTATAAATGCTAATATTAGAAAGAAGAAAAAAAAAAAACCTTAAAGCAATGTGCAAAGTTTCCACCTTCAGGTAAGGAAAGAAAAGCAAAATGTACCTATAGTAAGTAGAAGGAAGAAAATAATAAAGATAAGAACAGAAATCAGTAAAATAGAAAAAAGACAACAGAAGAATTAAAAAACCAAAGAAAAAAGAGAAAGTTGGTTTTTAGGAAAGGTTAATAAAGTTGATAACCCTGTAGCAAGACTGATCAACAAAAGGAGAGAGAAAACAAAAATCACCAGTATCAGGAATGAAAGTAGGAGTATCATTACAGACCTAATAAACATCTAGGAGATGTAAGGGAATCCAAAATCCGGATGACTTTATGTACTGGACATTCCTTTGCCTGGGTCCTCTAACAGTGGTGGAAGGCAAGGAGCAGGCCTTGGGAGGGGTGGGGAAGGAGAGATAACTCTTCCAGCACCTACTATGTGCTCATTGCTCTGTGGGGAGTTTACGCACCTTCTTTTATTTAATCCTCTCACCCTCTTAATGAAGTATCTGTTATCCTCTTTTTTACAGATTAGATAGATTTAGGCTCAAGAAGGTGAATTATTTTGCCCAAGGCTAGATAGCAGGCAAGCAAAGGAACAAGAAACCACAGCACATCTATCTCCAGGGCCCATATGCTCCCTTGACTCTTTTAATGTGTTGTGAATGTAGCAATAGTTAATCTCAGGAAACAAAGTACAAAGCTAAGGGGGCACATGAAACTGGATTTCCTGTGTGGGGTGTTACTCAGATTTCTGATGACCATGTTGTTTCTTCTTGTTTATTTATTTAATCCAAAATATAATTGGTCAAGTTTAGTATTCTCAACACCCATTTTCTCTATTTGTGCAATGAAATCCATTTAAATTAAGCTGAAGGTTGTTACAAAATAAATTGAATGTTAGGAAAACTTTTCTTTTGCCATAAAAGTGAAAGTGCCCCCTCAGCCCTCACCCCGCAGCATGGACATGAACATCATTTTAGTAATTTAAATGTTCACCTTATAAAGGAGGAGTAATAGCACTCTGAAAAATAGATTTTATTTTGTTTTCTTCTAAAAACTGTCATCAGAAAATGGCAATTAAGCTGTTTGCAACTCTTTTTTTCTGATATATTAGAAAAAGGAGGCTCTTTTTTAATGGCTGTTTCCCCCATTGAATCTGGCAAGTAGAAAGCAAAATATTTTGGGGCATATTTTAAAGTAATGAAAGGTAAAATGGAACACATTTTTGTAGGTATTCTTTTACGGTCTGATTAAGCTTATAGTATTGAAGCATTTATTAGGAGATGAATTAATAGTGGTTCAGTGATCCATCTCAGAAATGCATGTGAAGCTCATGTTGAAAACTCTAGGAGAAAAGTATCTTTGCATGTATTGAAATATATTTCATGTTAATTACATAATTAAAACTATTCTACCAAATTATTTTTAAGAACAAACCATAGAATTTTTCTTACGTGTTTTGTAAATGATCTCTTGTGAGTGCCAAAAGCGTATTACACACCTTTTTATTTTGCAAAATGTATAGTTCTGTAATCTTGATATAATCAGTGTGAAACATATTGGAGGACTGGGTGTGTGAAATGCCAACTTTTCTGGCAAAGCCATATGTTGTCAAGTAGGTGATAGAAGCATTTTCTGATACAGCTAGCTCAAGGTATGCTTGTTATGTGTCAGTGTAATCCAAAGGAATTTGAATTTTCTAGCTGGTCAGCCTTTGAAAACAACCACCAGTTCTACCATTAACTGCACTTTTATTTTTGTTTCGCTCTAAACTATATTTTGGATTCGTGTTTTCTTGTTACATTTTAAAGGGAAAAGGAAAAATATTATATGCAGTTGTGCTGAAACAAAATTCTGAAATAAAGTGAAATATGAGCTCTGCTGTGAAACAAACATTGCAGTGTGAACATATGGAATGAAGCAGCATTTATTGGAAAACTCAGATCTGTGGTGTGACAGCTCTACTTATGTTTGAGATTCACAAATAGCAGTGCTAGCTTAAATGAGATGATGATGCTTTAAAAGAAAAAGAGGGCAGAATGTGGAGAAAAAGGAACCTTCAAGCACTGCTGGTGGGAATATAAATTGGTGCAGCCACTATAAAAAAACAGTATGGAGGTTCCTCAAAAAATTAAAAATAGAACTGTGATTCTGCAATTCCACTCCCAGGTGTTTATCTGACGAAAACAAAAATACTAATTAGAAAAGATATATGCACCCTATGTTTATTGCAGCATTATTCACAATAGTTAAGATATGGAAGTAACCCAAGTGCCTATCAATAGATGAATGGATTAAGAAGATGTGGTACATATATACAATGAAATATTAGCCAGCCATAACAAAGAATGAAATCTTGCCATCTGCGACAACATGGATGGCCCTAGAGGGTATTAGGCTAAGTGAAGTAAGTCAGACAGAGAAATGCAAATACTGTATGGTTTCACTTATATGTGGAATCTAAAAAAACAAAACAAATATAAAACAGAAACAGAGTTAGAGATACAGAGAACAAGCAGGCAGTTGCCAGAGGGGAGGGGTATGGGTGGAAGAAAGAAATGGGTGAAAGAGATTAAGAGGTATAAACTTCCAGGTGCAAAATAAATGAGTTACAGGTATGAAATATACAGTGTGGGGAATATAGTCAATAACTATATAATATCTGTATGGTGACCTATCATTAACTGGATTTATCATGGTGATTATTTTGAAATGTATAGAAGTACAAAATCACTGTGTTGTGTAACAGGAACTAACATTGTGTTGTAGATCAAGTATACTTCAAAAACAAACAAATACAGAAAAAGAGATCATGTTGGTGGTTACTAGAGACAGAGGGTGGGGGGAGGGGAATTGGATGAAGGCAGTCAAAAGGTACAAACTTCCAGTTAAAAGATAAGTACTAGGGGGCTTCCCTGGTGGCGCTGTGGTTGAGAGTCTGCCTGCCGATGCAGGGGACACGGGTTCGCACCCTGGTCCGGGAAGATCCCACATGCCGCGGAGCGGCTGGGCCCGTGAGCCATGGCCGCTGAGCCTACGCGTCTGGAGCCTGTGCTCTGCAACGGGAGAGGCCACAGCAGTGAGAGGCCAGTGTACCGCAAAAAAAGAAAGAAAAAAAAAAAAGATAAGTACTAGGGATGTAATGTACAGCATGATAAATATAATTAACAGTGCTGTATGTTATATATATGAAAGTTAAGAGAGTAAATCCTAAGAGTTCTTATCACAAGGAAAACACTTTTCTCCATTTCGTTACTTTTGTATTTATTTAAGATGATGTTCACTAAACTTATGATGATAATCATTTCATGATGTATGTAAGTCAAATCATTATGCTGTACACCTTAAACTTATACAGTGATATATGTCAATTACATCTAAATAAAATTGGAAGAAAAAAAAAAAGAGGGCAGAATTTCCAGTGGGGATAGGACTTTATTTTACTAAAACTAGGAAGTAAAATAAAATCATACAGGGAAAAGTCTTCACTATGCTATTACCTGAACTCAAAGGATAATTCTCTTGTCAAAGGATAATTCTCTTGTATCTTATGGCTTCAGTTAGTGGATTTACGTAATCCTATGTCAAGATCCGCTAGTGTTGAGGTAGGGCTGCTATAATAAATCATGGAGAAAAGAAAGTATTTTTCAAAACTGGCTAAATCCACTTATGAGTTGTAACTGAGTATGTGTGGCAGTAGTAGATGAGAGACAAAAGAAACTAATAATTAGGGTAAAACATATGAAATTAAAAAAAAAATCTTAGAGGATGTCCAACTCAACTTCCCACTTCTGCTCTGATCTCTCTTGATCCCCTTGTAATTTCTTTGCATGCCCATAAGTCTGCCCCCAGAAAACTACTTGTGGGACAGACAGGCATCTGCATAAAAATCAGGAAGGGTCTTTAGGTCTAGAGCAAGTTAGGAAGAGAATCTACAGAGAGTCAACTCTGCCTGTGCCAAGATCTCTTTTTCAAAAAACTAGTCCGTGATAAACAAGAACAATCAGAGTGTTGTCTCTGTCTCCCCTTCCCCCTCCTTCTGGGCCACTGCCCCCCACCCCGCCCCGTGCCTCCTCCTCTCTCTTATGGAAATAAAAACTCTTCAGATATCCACATCCTTTCTTTGGAAGGTCAATTCTTCATCCTGTGATTTCATTCATCTTTTATTTGTGTTACATACATTTTTCTCTTATCAGTTGATGACGGTAATTGGCTTTTGTTTTAATGTCTGTCAACAATTCAATGATCCCCTTGTAATTTGGCTTTTGTTTTAATGTCTTTGTCAACAATTCAATGAGATGTCCACTGCCCATTTCTTTCTTTGTTTTTGTCTAGGAAATTGTGTCAATTCGTAAAATAGTGCTATAGACCAATTTTTTCATTATCATGCAGACATTTTAGCTAATTATAGCTATGTCTCTATTTTGTCTTTGCTTTTTATTACACAACTAAAAGGTCCACTTAGGTGACTCTCCAAGAAAATAATTAACAGAACAGCCTGTCCTAAAAGGAGTGTTCTAGGAATGTTCAAGATTTTTAGTAATTTTTAAAAAATCTTTCACATTTCAAGTTTTTAAAAATGTTGGAGCTAAGTCATAAGAATTCAATTATAGGTAATATTGGGCCATTGAAGTCCAAACTAGGTAATTAATTTGAAAGAGATACACTTTTTTTCTACAGGGTTTTTTTTTTTTTTTTCCTATAGTTCATTTTAAACCATTTATTGTTGATTTGCTGGTAGTCTGTTTAGGGAAAATGGGAACCATGAAAAGTGAAAATGTAGCAAAGGATGTTTGGCCAACATTTATTCTGCCAGGCACCATTTTAAACTCTTCACCTGGGTTATTTCATTTACAATACTATTAACCCAAAACTATAACAAAAACCAACACTATAAAATAGGAACCACTGTCGTTTCCATTTTTACAGATGAAGGGACTGAGACACAGAGAAGTTTAGCTGCTTGATCAAGATCAAACAGCGAGTGGGTAGCGTTGAACTTTGGCCACCTGATTCCATATTGCTAAACTTCCCTAAAATCTGTCTCTGACAGAAAACCAGGTGCTGTATCTTTGGTAAAAGTTGAAAAGCACTTATATTAAATATTTGTGAGCATGTTTATGAAGAATTTGGACCCCTGGAATTAGTTTTACAATGGCTTTTTAGTCTGTTTTAATATGTGACTGATACAAGTTTTATTGATAGAAAAAATATTATAAAGAATTCCTAGTTTAATAATCCTTTTTGTGGGTAAGCATTATAAAATTATCAAATTATACAACAGTTGATATCATCATAAATTTTGGCCAGTTTTTTTTTTACACAAGTAGGCATTATTTATAGCATCATGTTTGTGATATATATATTTTTTCCTTTAAGAACTAGAAGATTTCATTCTTTATCTTTTTAAAAGGTTGTAGGTAATCTAAGTTTTCAAATACCAATCAACTTCCATATTACTGATAGGAGAAATTTGGCTAGCAGACTTTCAGGCCTAGTTTACAGTTCTTCAAAGGCAGTATAGATAACTAATTGTTAGATGGTATATCTGTATGCTGTGAGTTCTGAATATGAAGAGTTTGATCATTAATTTCATGTTCACCTTGTAATTTTATTTCTTAGCATTGGTTAATAATCTTCTTCTGTAAGATGACCAGATCCTCACCTAAAACATAGAAACAAAACTCAAGGAATCTTTTCTATTTTTAATATCCTTTAAATCTTTTATTTTGCTATGTTCTGGAAGAATGGAAAAGCAATAATTTTTAAATTAACACTAACTATAAAAGAAGTGAAATATATAGCAAGTTCATTGTATACTGTCTCTTTTTTTTTAATTGCTTTTACATTCTCAACAAATGTGAACAGGAAGCTACTAGATAATTAAGATTCATTGTGATGATATACTTTGGAAGAGAGTATAGGTTTTTTTATTTTTGTTACGTAGTTGACTCAATTAAAAGTACTCAGTTAAAAATAACAGCATCAAGAAAGCACAACTGACTATTCTGTGCCAAGTACTTTCTAGTCCCTAACTGGTTTCTTTATTTATTTTATTTATTTATTTATTTGGCTGCATCGGGTCTTAGTTGTGGCATGCGGGATCTTTGTTGAAGCATGCAGGATCTTTCATTGCTGCTCAGGCTCTTCGTTGTGGTGTTTGGGCTTCTCTCTAGTTGTGGCGTGCAGGCTCCAGGGCACGTGGGCTCTGTAGTTGTGGTGCACAGGCTCCAGAGCACGTGGGCTCTGTAGTTTGTGGCACTCGGGCTCTCTTGTTGAGGCACACGTGCTCAGTAGTTGTGGCACGCTGCTCTGTGGCATGTGGGATCTTAGTGCCCCACCAGGGATCGAACCCACGTCCCCTGCATTGGAAGGCGGATTCTTTACCACTGGACCACCAGGGAAATCCCCACTAACTGGTTTCCCTGGATTCATTATGTGATTTAAAGTATTTGAACATTTGAAGTATTCACAAAACCTTTAGGAAAATTGTATCTTACTGTATTCGGAGCACTTTGAGATGGTACGTTGTTTGCTGGTTAAGCAGAGCTTATAACTCAGGCCTCAGGAGTGCATGCTGTTACATCCTTAAGCTATAAGTTTCCCTCTAGGCGAGGGAGAAGGGAGTGAGCTCCTTATTTCAAGTCTGTTTTTACTCTCAGCTTTGTTTTCAACTTCCCGTTGTCCTAACCTTCTCGTTATTGTACCATCTTTATATTTTCTATTAAATGTGTCTATTTCAGTGGGGAGAAGAAATGGTAGACATAGTGGTTCTTAGATTAGTTTGTTTGCCTGGGCTGATATTTTAGGGAAATTGGCTAACTCTGTTTCTACCTACACCATGATGATGGAGGTTGCAGGAACTTGTAAAATGTCAGAGTGAAAAAATTGGACATGACCTCTTAACAGCTCAGGGAAAATTGGATGCAGTTGAAAACCATCTGTGAATGCTTTTGAGACTGTCACATATTCTTTCTTTAGTATTCTTCCTTGTTCTTCTCAATTAATGAATTCCTCCCCCACTTCCTTTCTCACTCTCTTTCTAAACAGTACTTTCCTCACATTACACCTTCTTGACATGTACTGTTTCTTTCATATGCCTTAAAAAAATATTTTATAGGCCATTTAAGTGTCCTTCTGGGGGCTTCTTAGTTGATGTTGAAAATTCCTTTCAGTTGTGAAGTTGATTATTGAGTTGCTTGGTAGCAGTTTGGGAGCTCAGTGTGACCACTGATTGAATTTATCTTGGTCTTGAAGATAAACAGGTGTCACTTCTTTTAAGACAGCTATTGTTGTCTGAAAATGTTAACTTGAGTACTTTTTAGAAGGCTTGTAGAAAATATAACTTTTATATTCCAAATCCCTTATGGTGTTTTAGAAAATGTAGCAGGCAGTAATTTTTTTCTTCCAAGATTCTAAAGTACTCCTTAAAGTAACAACAGTTCTCTAGTGTGAGGCTTTGACTGGAGGGGGAGTTAATTGGAGGTGTCATGAAGCGATGCTGTGTACATTTTTAAAAAATATTTATTTATTTAGGCTGTGCCGGGTCTTAGTTGCAGCATGCAGACTCTTAGTTGCGGCATGTGGACCCTTAGTTGCAGCATGCATGCGGGATCTAGTTCCCCGACCAGGGATCGAACCCAGGCCCCCTGCATTGGGAGTGTGGAATCTTACCCACTGGACCACAGGGAAGTCCCCTGTGTAAATTTTTAACTTACAAGTTCCTTAATCTATTTTCTCTGCCTCACCTCTCTTTTCAGAAATTCAAAGGAAGAAAAGATAGGTTGCCGAAGCACATCTGTCACATACACATATGGATTTATAATCTTTTTTTCTGATTGACATACATGAAAACCTAATGTTCAATTTTAGTGGAGAGTGAGGCATGACTTTACTTACTGTCATAGTTTTATGCAATTTGACCGACACCTTCCTGAAGTTGGGCTACTAATTTAATGGGACAAAAGTAAAAAAATGGAACCAAACTAAAGATTGTTTCCTATAAACAGAAAGGAATGTTGAAAAAAAACAAAGTTTAGAAATTAATCTATAATTTGCTGAAGATAAGGAAGGCTATGGTAACAATAAGTGATTAATTCAAAAGTTGTTACCCTCCAAAGATCAAGCACTCTAAATACATTTGTGAAAATGTCAAAAAAGTATAAGAAAATAGACATGTTATCAGTGTTATGGTACTTTCATTGGTTCTTTACTTATGAGGGGCTTTTGGCAGATCTGGTTGTCACTGTTATTTTTGGTGGGGTAGAGGTCAGTTGATCATCTTTCACCATCGCTGCATTTTGGATTTTGGATTTTGGGATCTGATTTAGTGAATTTGCTATACATTTTAATTTGTTCTCTAATGTCCCCCAAAACTTCTGAATTTGATGTTTGTGAATGTCAATTAATTGTATACTTCTGATTTTCCTAGAAAAGTAGAAATTATCAAAAATGATGTAAGAAGAAAAAGAAAACTCACATTCTTGTAGTATGAAAGAGATTGAGCCCATAGTTCATCTTCCCTTAAAGATAGCATCAGGCCCAATTGATTTTATAGGTAAGTTCTACCAGAGTTCAGTTTTATAGACAAACTCTGAGAAAATATTCAATAGAGGAAAGAACCTGATCCCTCTCATCTTATGAAGTTAGTATAACTTTAAAGCCAGACAAGGACAATTCAACAGGAGAAAACTGTAGACCATTCTTACTCATAAACTTAGATGAAAAGTTTTTATAGCAAACTGAAGCCAGAAATATTCAAGACCAAGTTGAATTTATTCCAGGAATGGCAGATTGGTTTAACAGTACACAATTTATTAATATAATTCATTACACTAGCTGACTAAAAGAAGAAAAACTATATAATCATCTCAGTGAATCTCATCTTCAAAAATTTTTAACACCTGATAATAATGGAAAGAAGAAAATAAAATTCCTAGCAAATTAATAACTTCCTTTACCTGATAAGGGTTATCTACCAAAAAAACCTATCACAAACATTGTATTTAATGCTAAGTGTTGGAAGCATTACTTTTAAAATCAGAAACCAGGAAACCCACTGTGACTAATTATGTTTATTGTTGTACTGGATGTCCGAGCCAGTGCAGTAAGATGAGAATAAGAATTAAAAATTTATAAGAACAGGAGAAGAGAAAGAAAAATGTCATTTATTAACAAAGGGTATGATTTTCTACATAGAAAACCCAACTTAATCTGTATATCGCTTATTAGAATGAATTGGAGAGTTGAACATGTTGTTATAGGTAAACATCAAACACAAACATCAGTATCTACAGTAGTAATTATAGATGTGTAGGAATAATCTTTAAAAAATCATTTGAGACCTTTATGGAATAATTATAAAACTTAAACTCAGAAGAACAATTTTAAATGATTTTTTTAAAAAAGATTGTGTTCACAGATAGGGAGATTCATTATAGTAAGTTATTGTCTAATTGATCTATAGATTCAGTCCAACTTCAAACAAAATCCAAGTAGGTTTTTTCCTTGAAACTTGACAAGTTGATTCTAAAATATCATGGAAGAATTAGAGCCCCAAATACTCCAAACAGGTAGAACTAGGCGAGGGATAGTATCTGCTACCTATTCATGTGGAGGAACAGCCCATGTGTGGATAATGTTGGCACCATTCATGTCTCTATTGCTCACAAGGCACTCAGACACACAGCCCTGATAGCACCTGCCCTGTCACTCACCTGCAGAGCCATGGGACTCTATCAAGTAGGTTCCACTTGACTTCTCCTCCTAACATGTTCCTCCTATCTTACAGACTGCTTCCAGGGATTAAATGGAAAGGGATATATAAATCACCAACAGGGAGGGCTTTGACTGTCAGTGGTTCAGAGCAAGGACTCTAGAGCCAGACTGCCTGGATTCAAATCCCAGCTCCACCCCCTATTTGCTATATGATCTGATGGTTATTTAATCTTCCTCTGCTTCAGTTTCCTCATCTGGAAAATGGGAGAAATAACAGAACTTTTTGCATAATGTCATTGTAAAGAGTAAATGAACGAATGCGGTAAAGCTAGCAGAACGTTATCTGGCCCACAGTGCTCAGGAAGTATTAGCTCTTACTGTGTTTATTTCTTTACACTGTTATTCTTTTTTCTCAAAATGCTTTCATCAGTTTGTCATCTTTTGGCACTATTTTGCTAGGTTTAATTCAATGTTAAATTGCTGGTGTTCAAACAATATGTTCCTTAAGCGATTAAAAACAATGACTAGCGGGTTTAACAAATGAATACAGAACCTTCTTTAAAAGCTGGGGTTTAAAAAACTGTCAGGCCAAAGATCAGTTTAGTGGGGAGAGACATTTGTCAGTGAGACACCAGGACAATGGGAATGTGTACACAATACAAACTAAATACAGAGAAAAGGTGCCTGAAGGAACCTAAGAAAATCAGTCCTGAAGAATGTAGGATTTTCTCTGAGATTTGAACAATGAGGAAAATTGTCCTGGGCATGTAAGCAGATAAGCTGGGATGCATATGACCAGAATTCCATTCATAGGAAGTAGGTGTTTAATGACCTTTACAAGGTTGGGGCAACAGGATGTGTGTTGATGGAAAGACACCATCAGACGCAGGTAAAGAATTTAGTTTCATTAATGGAAAATGATAGAGGTACTTACGGAAACGAATAAGCCAGGTGATGACATGACATGCTCTCACTTGGAGGTATGGCTTTGCATTTCCCCCTGGAGTCGTGCCACTGTGGATTGACACAGACCCCCTTTGCCTTCCTCCTGACCCCAGCTTCCTCCTGGGAGTTGGCTCCCTGCCTCCGGGAGATTCTTCTGGAGACCGGCTCCAGGTTGGCCTGCTACCCGAGAGCTAGTGGCTGGCACAGGTCAACCACAACACGTTTCTGCCTGTTTACTGTGAGGCTGAGCGAGGTGAAGGTCACTTCCAAGAAGCGTTCCTCGTCAGGCCAAGCGCCAGTCCCATCTAGATCTGTTCATGAAACTCCTTCTCTACCCTTGAAGCAGAACGTTGGTCCTCAGGCCTCGCCTGTCATTTAAGTGATGTAACTAGCAGCTTATCTGCAACTGGCTCCTCATCCCTTCAGCTGGTCTTCATCACCAACTTATCCTTCCCGAGAGGTATAATGACATCAGAGAAAAAGGCTTTATTTAATTAGACTGACTCGGGTTAGAATCTACCTCACAATAGAAAGTTACTTTCTTTTCTAAATCTCAGTTTTCTTATCTGAGAAATGGGGATGATCAATCCAACATACAGGGATGACGTGAGATAATGTATGCAAAGTGCATTGCCAAGTACATCATAGGAACACAGTAAGTTGTTTGTGCTTTCTCTTTTTTCCATATTCTAAAATTGGACTGTAACCACTTTTAAATGTCTCCCCCAGCCCCTGTCAGTTTTCTGTGCTTTACAGCACTAGTGATTTTCTATTACATTTTTTGCACACACATGCCCTGTGAAAATATGCCTCGCTTTTAAAAACTCAATAAATTGGGCTTCCCTGGTGGCACAGTGGTTGGGAGTCCGCCTGCCGATGCAGGAGACACGGGTTTGTGCCCCGGTCTGGGAAGATCCCACATACTGCGGAGCAGCTGAGCCTGTGAGCCATGGCCGCTGAGCCTGCGCCTCCGGAGCCTGTGCCCCACAACGGGAGAGGCCACAACAGTGAGAGGCCCGCGTACCACAAAAAAAAAAAAAAAATTTCAGTAATTTGAAACTTTTAAAAGTCTCTAGAGGTGTCTAGTAATGACTACAAGAATACCACCTAGTGAAAAATATTAATATCACACTAAAAGGGTAACAAACTACAAGATATATAGACATTTTAGAAAATGTATAAATTATTTGTGTTCACTTTAGTCATATTTAATTTTAATATGGAGCATGACGTAAATGTCTGAAATTGACATTGATTAGTTCTTGTCTCATTCTTTTTAGCAGAATGTGAATTTCACACACCCCAATGAAGTAGAAATTTTTTTTTAATTAAGATATAAACCCATATAAACCCATCTCGGTTAGCAGGCCAACCTGGAGCCGGTCTCCAGAAGAATCTCCTGGAGGCAGGGAGCCAACTCCCAGGAGGAAGCTGGCATCAGGAGGAAGGCAAAGGGGGTCTGTGTCAATCCACAGTGGCACGACTCCACTCAGTAAATTAAAAAATTTACTGAGATTGTAGATAATCCATTCAGAAGATAATCCATTCAGATGGAATTGTGTCCAGATGTACTTTGGACTACTTACTGCTGTAAATGTGTCTTCAAATAAAAGAAACTTTAAAAGATATAGAAACTCTTCTTAAAGTAAAATCATAGACTACCTTACTCTTCATTCAATTTAATTCAGCAAAATGTTGTGAATACAAAATACTGCAAAGGTCTCTACAATTGCAATTAAGGGATGGTCCTTGGCCCCCAAAAGCTTACAGTCTAATGAGAAATAAAACATACAAATTAATTGTAATATAGAATAGAATAAAATGAGCAAACTTGGAAAAACAGAAAAGATTACACACTTAAGGTCCACGAAGCAGTGACTATTCCTTATCATATTTGTCTCTGTGTACCTAAATATACGTGTATATTGTTTTGTTTTTACACTGTTGGCATTTTCATGTGTGTGTGTCTTTTGTTTCCTGTTTTGTTTTCATTTGGCAATATATCATGATGTCCTATATCCTTAATTATGTTCAAAAATATAATTTAATGGCTATCAAGTGTTCCATTATGTAAGATAGTTTAAACCTTCTATTGTTGACCATTTAGTTTGTCTATTCACCACTTCAAGCCTCAGCAGAAATGTGAAAGAGCAAAATTTCACTAATGTTGATTTTGAACATAGAGTGTATTCAAATATATTTTCTACTATATACACCAGAGTTTACTAAATTTGATCATTACATTATATTTCAATAATAAGGTTAAACACCTTATAATATAATTGTTAAACAGTACTCTTCAGATGAAATGAGAAAAATAGGTAGATTTTGTTATTTACTAATTTAGCTTGCCATTCATATATTTATTATATATGCACATACACACTCACATGACTTTTATAGTTTTCCTCAAAGTAAATAATATCATCTGTTGTGTACTTGCTGTTATTTGTTATAATATTATTTTATTACTTGTTAAAATATTCCCTTATAATTAACCTATTGGTTATTTTCTGGTCTACTCTTAAAAATATGGATCATTGAATTTGAAAAGCAAGAATGCATTTTACCTATTATTTTTGTCGTGTACATTCTGTAGCCTCATTAATTTTATGAAATTATTTGCTTTGAAATATTTACTTGTTGTATAGCATTGACTTTTAGTTATTTTTAGTTAGAGAGGAAGTTAGAGAGGAAGTAGAGAGGAAGTTATCCTGTATTTTAGCTTGTCATTTTTTCATTTATAAGATGTAGCTCATAGTGTTTCATTGGGATGATGTGAAGAGTAAATTCTTTAAAAATATGTAAAGTACCCACCACAATATCTGACATGTCATAGGCCCAGAAGAAATGACCACTTCATTCTCTTTCCTTTCTATCTGTACCATAAGTTTGACTGTCAACTGGTCTGTAAAAGATTCTATATGGAAAAATCCTCTATCAATTGGAGCCTTTTATTTTTGTTTTTGTTTTTTTTTATTTTAATGATGATTATTTAACGAAGGTGATTGATTAGATAGTTATTGAAAGATTAAAGGTGTAAAAGAAAAAATGTGGTAACATAAAGACATAGCTCCACCCATTACAAGAGAAAAAAATTATAACTACGTGTGGGGATGGATGTTAACTGGATTTAATGTGGTGATAATTCACAATACATAGAAATATTGAATCATTATGTTGTACACCTGAAACTAATGTAATACTATATGTCAATTATATCTCAATAATTAAAATTGTTCAGCTTTTTAGTTATTGTTATAATGGAGTGGCAGCTTCCAAGCTTCTTACAATCTGGACTCAACAGTCTGCTAATGTTTTTTGTTTTTTAAGTTTTTACATCTTTATTGGAGTATAATTGCTTTACAGTGTAATTGGAGCCTTATAAAAAGTGAAATTATCTGTCAGGGATGTCGCTCCCATCAGGCAAGTTGCTGGGCTAGAGTGACTTCTAAGGTTTCCTACATATTCTGTAATTTCAAGGTTCTGAAACTGTGAAAGTAACTGGTAGGCTTCTCTAGGTAGTACACTCTTGAGTTGAGGATAATTTAGTTTGACAGTTAAATCATAAAACAGATGTTAAACATTTACAAACCTCAGTGAGCTCTTTTTTAATTGAGTCCAGTCATCTTAAGAACTTAAGCTATACTTGTCTTAGATTTTCCTTGAATCATAATAACTTAATTTGTTTATAAAAGTAATGCTAGTTCTGTATCCTTATGAGACAAAGTATTCAATGAAACTCAGACATGAACTGGTTATTTTTTTCTCATTTTACATCAGGTTTTCAACCAACCCCTACTCCTTCTCACTGCAGCTTTGCTCTTTAAAGAGCAGTTCGGGGTTCCTAAGACCAGATGAGAAATTTTATCAGTTAATCATTCAAATGTGCAGGGTGTAAGGATAATCGGGTAAGAGGTGTGGTCCCTGACCTCAAGAAGCTAATAGTCTAATAGTGATATGTGCTGTGTATGGGATGGATGTGTGTACATTTGTGTATATATATGTAACACGTGTTTGTGTGTGTATTATAACAGGAGCTCAGGAAAGGTAATACCTCAGGTCTCCCTGGGGGATTCAGGGAACGTTGTTCAGGGGAGGCTGGGTTTGGGTAGCCGATAGCAGGACCATCCTGACCAGAGAAGTCTTCTGCTTTTCCTCAGTCTTTATGGAAAGAGCTATGCTTGTGGAATTGTCGATGTGGAAAAAAATTATAAGTTGCAACCTGCATTTTTCTTCTCTTTCTCACCCCTTGTTTTTAAAGGGAACCAGTAGGAACCAGAATACTGGCTGACACCTTGCCAAGAGTGTGGACTTGCGCAAATTTTTTTTCTGTTTTCCCCCTTGTGGTACCCAGCTCACCACATTGCCATATTTGAATGAGTTAATAACGTTAAGCTTTCAGAATGGCATATAGCACACAGAAAACATTCAATAATGTCATTGTAATGTACTGATGTCACCATTTATCATCATGATCTCTCTTGAATTACTCATCACTTTCCTGCCATAATCGTATGAAAGAAATGTCTTGATTTGGGCCAGCCTTTCTCTTATTTATGGTTCAGGAGATTCCTCTAGATATCTACGAAAACTTGTAATCCTTTGGTTATATTACATAAGTGGGTGTGTACTGAAGCCATGTGGATACCACTTCCAGATGAGGGGATGTGTTTATTTAGTTATAGGAATTGTCAGGTTTCTACAAAATAATTTGTAATGCTTAATTTATATTAGAAAGTTGACCTCACATTTTTTAAAATTATGTAATTATTGTTTTTTTGTTTGTTTTTTGTTTTTGTTTTTGTTTTTGCGGTACACGGGCCTCTCACTGCTGTGGTCCCTCCCGTTGCGGAGCACAGGCTCCGGACGCGCAGGCTCAGCAGCCATGGCTCACGGGCCCAGCCGCTCCACAGCATGTGGGATCTTCCTGGACCGGAGCACGAACCCGTGTCCCCTGCATCGGCAGGCGGACTCTCAACCACCGCGCCACTGGGGAAGCCCTGTAATTATTGTTTTTAAGTCTGGTGATAATATGGAGAAAGATCATTTAAAAGAAACTCCTTTTTATTCTAAGCTATATAATTATCATCTTAAAGGTGACCTTTGCAGTAGCTTCTTTTAAAATATTAATAGATAAAGTTGTAGAATCAGGTATTTTTGGGGTTGGGTTATCAGGCATATGTTGTATTTGTTTGTAAATCTTTAATGAAATAGGAGACATTGTGTAAATGTTGCTGAATGTATATGTTGCCAAATTTAAGATGTACTAAATATGAACCCTTTCTCCTTAATTTCAAATGAGCAAAAAGAAATCTGTCATATCAAAGTGAACACGTTTGTTTTTTTAATAGAGAAAGCATGAATTCAACTTTTTGAAAGCTATTATAAATGAGTTAGTCCTTTTTCTTCCAAATTTGATAGAGTCCATTTACCTTTTAAAATTTGTTTTACTACAGTATCATATTGTGAATAGTGACAAATATGTCCTTCTGTCATTTTCTTCCACCTTCTTGCTTTATAATATCCGTAAATAAATGTTTTCTTATAACATTTATACATATGCAACAATGACCTATTTTTGAAATGTTAGTAGAAACATAATACCTTCTTAGAGACAGTTTTTTTTTGGCCACTGATTCAATTAAACCTTCCATACTCTCACAAAAATGAAATATTTTCTCACTGTATCTGGGATATGGCCCCCGAAAAAAGTATATAATGAATAAAAATCTAATAAAATACCGAGGCACACACACAAATATCCTGACCTAAAGCAAGTTTACATTATGAAAGTGGTGACATTTTTAACAGATAAAAAATTAGACAGTATACAATTGATCCTTGAACGATGTGGGGCTTAGGGGCGCTGACCCTCCACACATAACTGTATCTGTGGGTCCACATCTGGGTATGTGTAGTACCTCGTATTTATTATTTAAAACGATGTGCTTATAAGTGGACCCACGCAGTTCACACCCCTGTTGTTCAAGGGTCAGCTATAGTTAGTCTAGGTCAGGCAGCTTTCACCGCTCGTGCAATCCCCATCACTCTTGGTAGGAGCTTCCTAGAGTGTGTGCTGAGAAGGCTCCTGGGCTCAGAGAAGATGGGCACCAGCATCCATTAGTGACATGCACTGCGGGTGTGGACTGTCGGCCCTGGAGGAGGAGTGGCTCATGTTTTCCACCTTTGAATGACTGGGTGGGAAGGGCCGTGGAGAACCGTTGCCCTCTAATCTTCTGATTTGTATCTTGGGATCTTTCCCCAATTCTGTTGGATAACCTTTCCTGGAAAACCCTGCTTCTGTAGTCACATCATCCCTCAAGGAAGATGCTCTGAACAGGACGCCTGGGGAATGAATGGTCATGGTAATTTAATCCACCTGGAAATAAATGAGTGGCCATCCATGTGGTCATGAGAATGATGTTAGAATCCTAATATGCTCTTTTCAAACCTAAAAATGTTTATATTTTTCATTAACATGACCATAATTTACTGAATCCTGAGAAACTTTCAGAGAAGTCAGCTTGCCTAAATTTTAAAGAAGGAATTATACTAAAATGAAGCATAGTTCTTTACCCTGATGGATTATCATCTTTAATGTATCTCAACTGATGTGAAATAGGAAACTAATGTCTAATATCCCTGAGAGCTGTAAAGTATTCACTAGTAATCAAAACATCAAACGTTCCTCTCCTGATTTTCTGTTCCTCTCTCCTACCGATCACAGTTTGTAAAATATAAACAATTACACCTGGAAGTTCCAGTAGGAAAAGTACAATCGTGAAATCAAATGTGGCTTCTCACCTCATATATGTATTGTAGCACTTTGGTGAACATCAAACTTTAAATAAGCTCAGCAGATATTTACATGAAGTGGACCATGTGTGGTGGGCAGTAGAGAAGCAATGGTGGATAGAACAGGGTAGCTGCCTTGGAGGAGCATTCATTTAAGAGAAGAGGTGCTCCAATTTGGATCACCACTATCGAAAGCAGGTATATGTACATTATTTAGCAGCTGTGAGGTGAGTACTTAGGAAAAATACTGCCATCATTTCTCCTTTATTTACTACAAAGCTGCCATTTTCAAGTCCATGGAAGGCAGTCCATGGTGTGTGTATTCTAAACAGAAACAGATTCATTAGGAATTGGGATCTGCCTAGCCACCTTTAGCTAGAGAAGACTTTGGCTTAGTGACTTGTGGTTGTGTGGAAATGAAAAGCAGAGTTATTGGGAAGTATATTCACAAACGGAGGACTTTAAAATTGCAAAAATAGCATGAATCATGAATAGTATAAAATCATAATTTCTCCATCATTACCAGTAAACATTTATGGAGACTCCCCAGAGTGACTGGTTCCGGATTTTATATCTTAGGTTAAACTCGCCTTTGCCTTCTGTTCTTGCTGTCCCGTAATTGCCCAAAATATTCTTCGTTAATTTGTCAATGACTTTTTAAAAATATAGCCTAGTGTGTCTGTGGGTTTAAAAAAAATTTTTTTAAACTAATTTTGGTGAATCCATAAGAATTTATAAAAAAGCATAACAATTAAGAACACAGGCTCTGACATGGATGCATCTAGAGACTGTCATACAGAGTGAAGTAAGTCAGAAAGAGAAAAACAAATATCGTATATTAACGCATATATGTGGAACCTACAAAATGGTACAGCTGAACCGGTTTGCAGAGCAGAAATTGAGACACAGAAGTAGAGAAAAAAACGTATGGACACCAAGGGGGGGAAAGCAGTCGGGGATGGTGGTGGTGGGATGAACTGGGAGATTGGGATTGACATAGATACACTGATGTGTATAAAATGGATGACTAATAAGAACCTGCTGTATAAAAAAATAAATTAAATTAAAAAAAACAGAACGCAGGCTCTGGAATTGGACAGAGCTAATTTCAAATATTGTTTCTGCCACATGCGAACTTGGACCACTCACCTGCCTTTCTAAACCTCAGTTTCCTCATCTCTAAAATGGGGATAATGAAGCTTCTTCCCACTCATAGGGTTCAGGAGGATTAATGAGGTAATGCAGGTCACATGCTTAATCAGCTCCTGGTATGTGCTCATAATATTTGTAATAATATTATTAGTGTTATTTCAGCTACAGCAAAACAGCTTCTTAATTTGTTTTCTGCTAGTAATGCCTATTGAGTTATCATATGACTTGTGAACACATAATACAAATTGACCTTTATTTTTTTTAGAGTGATCGTTTTTATCTCTGCACAAAAAAATGATAATTCTGTATTCCCACATTTTCTTTTAACACACACACTACCTCCCAACACAAACAAATTTTAAGACACTAAAACACCTTAAGGAGCTTTTCTTAATCAGAGTTTAACAAGTGGGTTTACACTCGAGTATAGAGACCCATTTCACACTGTTTTGCAGTAGAGACAAATTTGTCGACAATTTTGTCTGCAGTGAGTTCTCCTCTCTCCCTGTCAGTATTCCCCTAAAGTGTACTTTCTCAAATGGTATTGTTTTCCCTTTAAATTCTCACACTTTAGCCATCATGCTCACTTCTACATTCCTAGAGTTCTTTCCTGCACATTGATTTTGCTAATCCTCTTTTTCCAACTCTATGGAATTGTTATTAAGAAAAGTACGATTTCTCCTATTTGGTGACTGTTTCCCCCACTTGTTCAGCTTAAGGTAGAGACAGCAGAGAAAAAAGCCTTGACTTCAATGATTCAGAGGTCGTTTGTAGCAGCCGTTTAGCAGTGTACTGTTTCTAAATCCTGGCTGTACATTGGAATCTCCTAGGGTTTTAAAAAATCCTGATCCCAGAATAATTAAATCAGAGCTTTGGGGGCAGGAGTGGGATGGAGACATCTATTTTTAAAGCTCTCAGGGACTTCCCTGGTGGTCCAGTGGTAAAGAATCTGCCTTCTAGTGCAGGGGATGCGAGTTTGATCCCTGGTTGGGGAACTGAGACCCCACACGCCGCAGGGCAACTACTGAGTCCGCCTCCCTCAACTAGAGAGCCCACGTGCCGCAAGCTACAGAGCCCACACGCTCTGGAGCCTGCACGCCACAACTACAGACAAGCCCGCGCACCCCAACAAAGAGCCCGCACGTGGCAACTAAGACCCGACGCAGCCAAAAATAAAAAATAAGTATTTTTAAAAAATAAAATAAATAAAAAAATAAAGCTCTTCAAGTGATTTTAATGTGCAGCCAAGTGAGTCCTACTCTAGGAGAGGGTTCTGTAAGGCCCGAGTAGATTGGAGTCATTGCAGGAACGAGTGGTGGGGAGGAAATCAGACAGGAAATGTGGACTGTCATGTTGATATGTTTCGGTGGGAAAGGGAAAAAGAGAGATGAGCCTGTACCTCAAGGAACTCCAGCAATAAATACAGCATCCACATATCAGGAACAACCCACTAGCATGTGTGTGTTTGCATATATAGCAGTGAGGCTCAGCCATTCCCTTAGGGTGGGGAATCAACCATTTAGGGGTTGGGGATGAACCTGTAGTCTGCAAAACCTTCTAGGTAATTTTAATACACCTGTACTTTCTGCATTCCCCTCCTTTTTCTCCCCATCCTTCTCTCCCCGCCTCCCACATGTGGCTACCTTGTCCTTTTCCTTGTAAATCAAGTGGGAGGGGTCTGAGTATCAGATGCTTGATCTCAGAGCTGACTTCCCTCATGGTGGCCATAGGTTTATAACAGTTCCAAGCAAGAGTTCTAGATTCAGCCCGATTAGACCATAGAGGTCATCCTTCCTGAACCAGTGACTGAAGTCAGAGGAATAGAATATGCCCATTTGCTAAGTCGGTGGAGGCCCACCCCTGAGCTGGGGGAAGTGTCAGCTTCCCTCCAAATTCATGGGAGACTAGAGGAAGAAGAATGGAACCGTAAGGGGAATACGGATACTATGAGAAGAGGAAAAGATGGGAATGGGTGCTGGTAGGCAGCCAGTACTGCCCACTGCATACATAGAAGTCACAGGGATTCAGTATGATGAATGAATTTATGTATGTACATTATTGATACTTTTTTATGGGGACATTTTGAATGGCATACAGAAAATACTATAGTGTTAACTAGAACTTTTCACCATTTATCCACACAAATATCGATATTCGTGTCTGTGTGTGTGTGTCTGTGTGTGTATGTAGTTCTGTGCAGTTTTACCCCATATATAGACTTGGATAGACACCACCATCATGACACCCTTTTATATTTACACTCTCCCCCATCTCCAGTTTACTGGCAACCACCAACCTTTTCTCCATCTCTATAGTTTTGTCATTGCAAGAAGCTTTATAAAAAATGGAGTTTTTTGAGACCTGACTTTTTTTGTTTAGCATCATGCCCTTGAACTCCATCCCTGTTGTTGTATATGTCAATAGTTCATTCCTATTTATTACTGATTAGTTTTTCATGGTAGGTTTGACTATACCACAGTTTTGTACCCATTCCTCCATTGAAGGACACTTGAGTTGTTTTCAGTTTTTGCTACTGTGAAAAAGCTGTTGTGAATATTTGTGTACACATTTTTCGTGTGGATATAAGTTTTAACTTCTTTGGGATAAAGGCTCAAGAGTGCAATTGCTGAGTTAGATGGTAAGTTTAGTTTCATAAGAAACTGCCAAACTGTCTTCCGGAGTGGCTGTACCATTTTATATTCCCACTACCCATGTATTCGAGATCTCCACATCCTCACTAGTGTTTGGCGTTATCACTGTCTTTATTTTTCTGTTCACATAGGTGTGTAGTGACATATCACTGTGGTTATAATTTTCATTTCCCCAATAGCTAATATGCTGAACATCTTTTAATGTACTTATTTACCTATCTACCTCTTTAATGAAATGTCTGCTGTTCCTGTCTCTTGCCCACTTTCTAATTGGATCATTTCTTTTTTTACTGTTGAGTTTTGAGTGTTGCTTACATATCCTGTGATGTAGGACCTCTGTCAGATATTGTGCTTTGCAAATATTTGCTTTTAGCCTGTCCTGTGCCTACATTTACTAAATCTGTAACATTTTTACCATTTTCTAGAGGTTCTGCTCTTCACTTGAGGAGATGGCTCCTACCTTTTAACCCAGGGAACTATTTTTTGCATTTCACCATTAACATTTTGTCAAACTTTCTGGGGTTTTATTACAAAAGAAATAGTGTTTCACCCCCCTTCTCTGCACTCCTTATTCAAGGAATTCCTCCGCTTCCCTCTGGGGAAGTCTTTCCTCACCCTTTTCTTTCTTTTTTTTTTTTTTTTTTGTGGTACGCGGGCCTCTCACTGCTGTGGCCTCTCCCGTTGCGGAGCACAGGCTCCGGACGTGCAGGCTCAGCGGCCATGGCTCACGGGCCCAGCCGCTCCGCGGCATGTGGGATCTTCCCGGACCGGGGCACGAACCCGTGTCCCCTGCATCGGCAGGCGGACTCTCAACCACTGCACCACCAGGGAAACCCCTCACCCATTTTGTTTATGGTGATAAGATTATTTTCACCAGTATGGCCAGCACTCATGTGCTTTTTGATCTTGTTACTGTGAAGCTAGCTCCTTTCAGTATTTATTCAGAATAATACCTTAAACAAAAACATGTTGTAACTTCGTAAGGTCCTAGGGGTTTCTTTTGTCTTCTTTGTTTTGTTTTGGCTGTGTGGCCATCTATATTTTACTGTCACTTTTTGCTATTTAAGTGTCAAAATTGTCATCGGAGACAATCAACTGAGTCTAAGCTTTGTCAAGAATTTAGGGTGAAGTCATTTTTGCTCAAAATCTGCTGCCTCTGTTATCAGTATTGCAGGGCTAACAGCTCTGAAACCCTTGCCTTTCTCCAGCTGGAGAGATGTGAAGATAAGTGAAAACCGGAATTTTTCAGGTGAACCTCTAATTAGTGCGTACCTGCCGTGTGCCAGACATTGCATGCTAGGATGATTTCTATTCAAAAGATTCCAGAAAGGCATTTGTTCTTTCAGCAACTGGAGTTTGATTTCCTTTATCATCTTGCTGATCAATGTCTACCCGCAGTGTGAATGATGGAGGAGAAAAGCTAGAGCCACACTGGCTTGCCACTTACCTAGTTGGTACCAGATTCAGGACAAGGACCCAAGTCTTCTAGTCTTTAGAACAGTATTAGTCTAAAGCCCAAAGAAGTCATGATGTTTTGTCATTGGAAAACCTTTTCTTCACAACACAAAAAGATGGCTAATTAGAATTTACTAAACTTTCTAAGAGATCCAAATAATAGAATTTTAAAACAATCAATTAAAATAAATGCTAAGGAAAAACAAATATACCCTTCTAAACATTGGCTAATTGGATACCCAGAAAACTTTCTAGTTATATTTTGCCTTCATTTTTAGATTATCTCACAATCACCACAAGCTGCTAGTTAGCAAAATTATTATGGGGCTAGCTCAGAATTTGCTATATTGTAATCAGCTTTGGTGACAGAAAACCCAGAGGGGACATGAATGAGGGGGAAAGGTTTCTCTCTACTGCCCCCAGATAAAGTGTATGAAAGTCTGTTTCTATCTGCAGTGGATTCCTACTTCTCTCGCCAAAGGAACAGTAGATACTGTGTCTAAAATATGATCTCTCTACACGTTGCTAGGTTACTCAATTTGGAGCCTTTTTCTTTACAATACATAATCATAAAAAGCCGCTGAGAGAGATACAGAGATAGGGAGAGGAAATCAGTAGTGTGAATAAATGGGAAATTGATATTGTCATTAAGACACTGGATATGGTCATAAATGTGTGACTAGAAAAGACATTTGAATCCTAGCCAAGACAGGGTTCCGTTTAGCCACAAACTCCAGTAAAATATTTTCAATTCTAAAATCTCCTATTTTTATTTTCCTAACTTCCTCAGAAGTGGGCATTTCTGTGTGGATCCTTAAAAAGTTTTCCTACCAAATGAAATGGCAGTTTCCTCCAAATTACACACAAAAATTGATCTGTTCCTTTTGTGTACTTTGAATCACTGCCCTCATCCCTGTAGTGTTTTGTGTCTCACTCAGATTATCAGCAGCTCTAGCATTCATCTCTAATGCTATTTCTGGTTTCCTGTAAATGAGCCCTGAGTTTACCTGGAGAATCTTATAACTCTACATGGCTACTCTTGTATGTTCTCTGAAGGCTACATATATGTAAAATATCAGAACCATCTGTCACTGTCTTCCTGCCAGGGCTGGTCTATTGGCCATCTGGTGCCCCCTTCCCTCCTCATTTCTCTGTTGTCCCTCTTTGGGTGTGTACTCCCCCACCCCCGTGCTGTGGTCCCATGGGCCTTCTCTCCGTCTCTGGGTCACACGAGCTCTTTCCTGCCTCCATGCTTGTTGTATGACCTGCCAGGGATGCTCCTGGTCCCTCATGGTTTTCAGATGCTGCCTCCTTAGGGAACCCCTCCCTGAGCACCTGAAACTTACTGTCTATCACAGACCTCTGCCTGTTCCCTTTCTAACACTTCCTCATACCTGTTTCTCCCACTAGAATATAAAACTCTCTGGAGGTGGGGACACACTGGGCTCTGAAATACTTGATTGGTGAATGATGGAATACATGAATTTTTAAAATTTTTGTTGGAATATAGTTGATTTACAATGTTGTATTAGTTTCAGGCATACAGCAAAGTGAATCAGTTATACATGTACATATAGCCACTCTTTAGATTCTTTTCCCATATAGACCATTACAGAGTATTGAGTTCCCTGTGCCATAACGGTAGGCCCTTATTAGTTATCTCTTTTGTATATAATAGTGTGTATGTGTCAGTCCCAATCTCCCAGTCTATCCCCACCCCTTACCTCCTGGTAACCATAAGTTTATTTTCTACATCTGTGACTCTATTTCTGTTTTGTAGATAAGTTCATTTGTAGCCTTTTTTTAGATTCCACATATAAGCGATACCATATGATATTTGTTTTTCTCTGTTTGACTTATTTCACTCATTATGACAACCTCTAGGTTCCAAAGGCTTCTCGGAAATGGGTACTTGAGCTGAATTTGAAAAGTGATCTTTGCAAATAAGATCATCTATACCATTTTTCTAGATTCCACATATATATGTTAATATATGATATTTGTTTTTCTCCTTCTGACTTACTTCACCCTGTATGACAGTCTCTAGGTCCATCCACGTCTCTACAACTGACCCAGTTTTATTCCTTTTTATGGCTGAGTAATATTACATTGTATATCTGTACCGTATCTTCTTCCATTCATCTGTCAGTGGGCATTTAGGTTGCTTCCATGTCCTGGCTATTGTAAATAGTGCTGCTATGAACTTTGGGGTGCATGTCTTTTTGAATTATGGTTTTCTCTAGGTATATGTACAGTAGAAACTAACACTACATTGTAAAGCAACTATACTCCAATAAAAATTAATTTTTTAAAAAAGTGATCTATGTGAAGATAGCAAGGGATAGATAAATCAGAGCGTTTTCGACGAGAGAGGTTTGTGTGAAGGTGGTGTTATAAAATAGTAAGTTTTGGGACTTCCTACTGTCCAGTGGCTAGGACTCTGCACTTCCACTGCAGGGGGCATGAGTTCCGTCCCTGTGCCGGGAACTAAGATCCCACATCCTGCATGCTGCCCAGCGCAGCCAAAAGGGGAAAAAAAAAAAAATAGTAAGTTTTGGAATGGAGGTGGGCCTGTGTGTGTCTCTACTGGGCTGGGAGGGAAATGGTGATAAAGTATAAGCTCTGGGGAGCCAGGAAAAGCTTCTAACCAGGGGAGGAATCTCATCACAATGGCAGCGGTGTGGGGTCTGGTACACGAGTAAGAGGGCTCAGTTTTAATCGCCAAGGAGTAAAAATCTCTGCACCGCACTTCCTGTCTTGTTGATTTTTTTTTGCCTCATCAGTGACTAAGCTCCTTGACACCCCAGAGTGAAACAGAATAGAAGTAAAAACTGGAATGATTGTGTTAGCAGATATTCACAGATGCCTACTCTGTGTCAGGCATTGTACCTCTAATACCATGGGCTGTGAAAACCAGCGTACAGGATACTTTTCAATGGTGGTTTTCCCAAGGTAAAATGAGACACATCTTAAAGATTTAGCTATTGATGCCTGAGCCAGTGAAGACAACTTCGTACCTCCTTAAATAAGAGGGAGATGTATGTAACTTAATAAATGTAATCAATATATGCATTACCTTGCACAGTAATAATTACGTATCTGGAGACAGCCACAGATAAGAAATAGAACTATTGAAATATGTGCTTCTTTTAAGAACCCTCCAAGAGCTGCATGGAAGCCTGTTGTGTTCTTGCTGTCAGTTTTGCTTTCGACATGTCATTTGGTCTCTGGAAACCTGACTTTCTTCTTCTGCCTGGACCCCCACACTATAACGTGTTCCAGCTGTAACATCCTTAGATTACTTATGCCACAGAGTTTTACTGTGTTTTGAAACTGAACTGGAGTACAATGGCTGATTTCACTATTTTTTGCATTTATTTACAAAGCTGCATTCTAGGGAAATAATTCAGTCAGCAAAGATATTTGTTTTGCACAAAAAGTGGTCATTTCAGTCTTGAAACTAGTTCATGTTGTTATCACCACAGAAAAGGAAACCGTTTTTTTTTTGTTTGTTTGTTTGTTTTTCAGAATAGTCGGGTTCAGAGCTGTTGCTTATTGATAGGGGAAGGGCAGTTGCCATAGCAACCTAACAGCCTCTGGAGGGAATGTGGTCATGGCCTTAAGCATCCGGCAACCCACCCAGTTTGGAGAGCCCCTCTGAAAAGAATTTCCTTTCATGGAAATGGAATTACTGAAATAAAAAGAGTTGAATTTCTGTAGCTCAGATGTGTCCGTAGGTTCGTGTTGCACACTTACTGTAATGAAAAGCAAAGCATTCATTAGTTGTGTACATACACAAATGAGACGTAGGAGGACACATCAAACAGTAAACTGCTTGTGACTATGGATGACTTTGTGTTTTGCTTCTTTTGTTTTGCACATGTTAACTTTTAAGAAATAAATGTTATTTTACAAACCTTAAGAAAAAAGCATTTATAATGAACACAGTATATGGGATTTTCTTCAGGAATGAGGTTCAATCTATTGCATGTCCATTATTCCCTAAATAGGCTCTCAAACACCCAAAGCCACCTTTTTTCACGTGAGCTACAGAGCTTGAAAGCCATTTCAACAAGATGCTGATGGAAAGTTTTTATCAACATTTGGGGCACTCAGTGAGTGTTCTTAGGTGGAGGAAACTCATGGCATGTAGAAATCTGTTCAAGCTGTGCTGAGTGAAACAAGTGACTTAATACTCTCATCTAACCCTCATGTAACAGGAACAGAAACCGGCAATCGGTGGGTCTGCCTCCAGAATTGCTCGCAGGGCAGATTGATGTGTGAACACTATATTTACAGGACCAAAACCCCACTACATTTGCTCTGCGGCTGTGTTTAATGGCTATCAGTTTGGCACATGGCATGATTATTTTGGAGAGAGAATAGACGCTTCAGATTTCCTTTTGGCAATTCTGGAGTCACTGAAATACCTACTGCTGAAGTGAATCATATGAACTTAATTAGATTTGCTACATCATTAGCATTTGAGGAAACCTAAGGAAAATCCTTGTGCCTTGGTGATTGGTTAGGTCAAATAGAAGCACGCTTATTGAGGGGGCTGGAAATTGAAAAAGATGAAATTCTAATGCCTCATAACCCAGATATATTCTCTACATAAATCATTTTTTAATCCAGCTGTCAAAGTGATACTTTCCCAGGGAATGACCAAAATGCTTGTCTCAGACCACTGGGACCTCTCTGCTTCCAGGCACAGGGATGGACTCCTCTGCACACGGTCAAGCCCACTTGATGGCATGTGTGTGTGGACAACGAGCTTTACACCTAGAGTGAGAGCTCACGGCAGGCTATTTAATAGACACCCCAGGGCCAGCTGGGCAGGCTGTGCCGGTAACCACTAATTGAAGTTGGCAGACCTCATACCACACTTAAATCTACATTTTAACTTTAAGGTGAACTTCATTGCAATGTATTGTCTGTTGTTTTCATTGCAGGAAAAGAACTTAATTTTCTTCCCAAAAGGCATTTCTTTAAATGCTCCAGAAATTTTCTTCTGTACTTTGGATTCTGCAAAGTGACTTACTCGTGGAGAAGAGCCATAAAATATTTACTGTGAGGAGAGGATTGCATTTTGTATTCCAATTTCAGTTAAGGCTAGGCTACAACCTGTAATCTATGTTTATCGAAACCATTTTTCTAATCTACCAAAAAGCCGTCACATTCTTTACCAAATGACTTAGCCACCTAAGTTCATCTAGATGTTATCAGCGATAGGGAAGTAAATGAAAGCAAGCAAATTTAATTTCCTGGTGAAGCACTTGAATGATTTTTTTTTTAACTTTTAGAAGAAGAAACTTTAAACGTACAGCCTACCATCGATTGAACATACAGTTTTTCCTGAAAATTCAGGATCAGCTTCAGAACCCCAAAGTGGCAGCTCCTGCTCTGCACTCAAGCAAGTTGCTGGTAATTAACTAGAAACAAGTTCCAATCTTGTCCCCTACACCTTCCCCTCAGTGTCTCCCCAGTGAGTACATAAAAGACGCAAAACCTATCCATCCGAGCTTTAACCTCCAGTAACTCTAATTAAACAGACCCTTCTATTCCTCCCCGCCCCCTCCAAGGCACTAAACTGCTAAGCTTTTTATTAAAACTGAAAAAACAAAATCTTGATTGGAATTGACGTGAATGAGCAGACAATTTCACCAGTTTCTCTTTCCCGGGTATAATGGTAGCCCAGGATACAAATTTTACCTTGTATCCAAACAAGACTCTTTTGCCCACTTTCAAAGTCTTGCAGTGCGCTCAAGGGTAACCAGGCCAGCTGGTTCAAATACCGCCAGGGCTGCATCTACCTGTGTGACCTCGGTCACCTCATTTAACCTTTATCAGCCTTGGCGCCTCACTTGCTGCCACCACCTAGGCTAGTTGAAAGGATTAAGTGAGATGATATACATAATTATACTTGTTTATTATTAAAAAAGAACATCTCTTGGTTATTATTTAGTGAATCTCTGGCTTTTCTGTTCTCTGTCTACATGTACATACTCCTTTTCCTGAACCTGTAGGCATAAGGACACACACATTTTTTTTCCTGTAGCTTCTGCGTTGTTTCTTAGGATATTCGTCACGCATTGCTTAAAGACAAAATTATTTTTCTGTGTCCATGTGTGCTTGTGCACATCGTTATCTGTGATATATGACAAATAGAGAATCTCATGTGATCTCTTTGGGGGATCAGTGCTATGTGTCTTAGCCTGGTGCCTAATTGAGGGACCTGATTAAATTTTTATATAGTTCAGCTCCAAGTAAGGAGATAAAAAATAGTATGTAAATGCTCTGGTCCATTCAAATAAAATATGTGAACGTCACCTATTTATAGAAACTATATAAATGTAGTTCATCAAAATGTACTAATGAGCAGTATCTCTGGGCATTTCTAATATTAAATTTTTGCACTTAACTATAAAAGTAACCAGAACCAGGTCTCAGTTACTAACTACGCCTTCATTAGTGTATTTATGGTTTAATCAGGCTTGTTAGAAATTTGTCCACACTGAGCATACAGTACAGACTTTGTGAGAATATGTGCAGAATTGGGTTCATCTCATCAGCCTACAATTTATACAAAGTTGGAAGTAGAAAAGGGGATGTGCATTATCCCCCTAATTCTCAAATATCTGGATTCTTGAAATTTCAACATGAAAATGTGTGTATGCAAATGTATAGACATTCAACCTGAAAAGCTTCTTTGCAAGAAATATTAACCAACTGTAAAGGTAGAAACATACATATGTAAATACAGTAAAGAAGAAAATATATTTTGGATTCTGTATTATATTTTTATTGGATGCAGACCATAATTACAATGGCTAGATTTGTTTTAAGGAATAGGTTAAACTCATCATATTAGCAAAAGTTATCTGCAAATAAATAATGAGAGCTCTTATAGGTCTTTTCTTTACTCAGTCAGAGGTTCCTGCCAGAAGCTTGTTTGCTTTGTTAATTTGTTCAATTATTAAACTTTGAGAATGCTACTACTACTGGGATCTACTTAACAAGTTTGGGAATAAACCTCCCTAATAATTGATGGTAGCCTAAAACATTTATTTCTGTGCTTTTCTTATTAAAATTGCAGTGATCTGGTGAACAGAATTAAACTGCTGAAAAATAACTTGGTCTGATTTATTCATTCAGCAAAACCGAGCTTAAAGGCTGTGTTGCTATGGCACCCAAGATTAACTTAAAAAAAAAAAGTATGCTTAATTTCAGTAAAAACATTGACACATCTCTTTTGGCATTATGTAGATAAAATAGAGTTGATTTTTCCTTGTTTTTTTTACATTTAGAAAGTTGTTTTAGCATTCTTTTAAACATAAACTAGAAATTTAACATATTTAAAGAGTAAGAGAAAACAGTAAAGAAAAACCCTTTATACTGTAGCAAAAGAGAATCATTTGTAAAATAGCAAATATTTTAGCCCTCTTTTTTTTTTTCTTTTTATCCCGCTTCTTAAACTTTTTAGAAAGATGGTGCCAGATGGGGGAAGTCACTCTATTCCAGTAGTTTTGTTTTATAATTAGTCTTGAAACTTAAAAAAATAGGTTGCAAAATTGGGACAGTGACAAATCCTACTAGAAGTTTTCTGAGTGCAGGTTCAATCCCCCAGACTCTAAAAGAATATATTTTCTATGCCATGAAACAAAGGAATCATCAGGTCGCTTTAGCTAGAATTGATTTCTGCCTTCTGAGCACCATTTGGTGTTGTGAGAATACTATACAAAGAATTTTGTTGCAGAACAAGCAGAAAAATTGAATGCTTTGTAGGATCATCAAAAGTTGCTTTACAGGAGCATTTAAAATTTCCTAGTGCCAAGCAAAGCAAAAATCCTACCTTACAGAGAGCGATTTGTTCATGAGACGACCCAGTGCTGCTACTCGCTTATGTTTATCATTATGCATTCACATTCTAGGGAAATTCCACTTTCAAACTTTGCTGCCGTGTGGATGCTTTCTTCTATAGAAAGAATTTTGAACTATAAAATTTGACCAGCTTCGGCATCTGTGGAAATTTGAGAGCATTGCCTTTTTTTTTCCCTCTCTATTGAATGCAAAGTGTTTTAACAAAAGCATTGTAGCCACAGTACATATTAAATGTCCAAATCTGCACATAGTGTATCTCAAAAGAATTTAGACTTTTAACTTTTTAAAATGTGTTATAGGAAGATTTAATGAAGAAATGATTTTTTTTTTTAGCTTTCAGTTGAAAATGGTGAGGCTGCTTCAGGTCATAGCCCAAGACTGTATCTAGGGGAAAGTTTGAAAACAGAACCAAACCAAAATGGTTTGGATGAGGTGCTAGTTTTAACTTTATGATTGCTAATTTATTGTTTATGAAAAATTAAAATGAGTTAATATTCGTAAAATATTTAATACAGTCCCTGGGCCAAAATGAGCACTATGTACTTTTTTAAAAAGTGATTTCTGATAAGATTATAAATTATAGAAAGAAGTTGTCACTTGCTTTCACTTATTTCTGATTTTAAAATAGTGAAATTTATTTACATAATAAATTATTGACTTTAATGTTAAATTTTGATTTTAAAATTTGTTCCACCTCAGTTTCTACAGTAATATAGAATTAATGTATAGAGATTCATAGATAATTTTATATTAAGATTTTGTATATTCTGACACAGCTGTTGAATTTGAACCATGAATCATTTCTATTTATGTTTTAATATCATTCTCCAACTTTGTGTTAGGTAGCTAGACTGTATCCAGGGAAACCCATTTAGATCAGAAATAGTATTTCTGTCTAACTTCAGAAAAGAGGCTTCCATTTTAAAAATGGAGTTTGAATTTAAATGACTATCCTAACTGAGAATTCAGTTCCATTCTTTAACTAGCTGAAAGAAATCTTGGAAAACAAAAATTGTACCAAATTGCCAGGAATTTGCATTAAAGAGGAAGAATTGGACTTTTTTTTTTAAGTCAGCAGCCATTGAAGATATTCTAGTGAAGTTAAGTAATAGAGATCTTAGCTTTTAATTTAGTCAAGATTATGATTATAAATGAAAGCTTTGCTGAAATAATTGGGATTGACTATAATGTTTTAGGTGCTATACAAATCTGGATGAAATTATATTATTCATATACTGTCTTATTTAGTTTTATTGTTTCAACTGTGTCTTAAAAGTAAGAGACCTCATATCAACAAGTGTTTGCATCTCATGTGCATGGTGTTAGAAAAATAAAATAAACATAGCTGTAATGATGGGGGAAGTATCCTGTTAGTTTGGAGGTAAATTAGGGACTCTGCTGTCTGAAGAATAAATTTCATAGGTCTGTGCTATATACAAAATTGGTACAGACGTAAAATGTATATTTTAAGCTCTGTTTTAAAAACACGATACCTTCTGTTTAAACCATTAGCTTAAACGAAACATTTTATTTTACATTAGTAAAGTTGTATTTATTTAATTCAGCAATGAAATTAATTTGGAGTTGTTGGCACAGTGCCTTCACAGGTTTCTGTGACTCATTTGTCATTCAAGACACCAGCATCATTTTTTCCTCGTCTGCTGAAACATGTTTTGGCCGTGGGCAAGTGTTCATGGTAGATTTAGTACAAATTTTCTCTGATAATATTTGGAAACTGGGTGATGTCTAACCTTGCGTAAATAACTAGGACTAATCAACTTAAAATCAAAATGTAAGTCTCTAAGTTCATGGACTTTAAAGCTATCAAACATGCATCATTTTGGTATATTAATTTAGTTTTTCTCATAATATTTTGGTTTAACTCTTGCTCTGCTCATTATGATTCCTAGACAAAGAATTGCATTTAGAAGCAAAACCTATTGTTTATTGTTAAATAATAACAAGGACTGAATGGTATTGGTTTAAAACTTCACAAATCACTTAAAGCTATTTCTTAATGTTTTTCCTAGAGAAGAAATGATAACTCTATGATCTATGTGTCTTGTTCAGTGCTTGTTACGTTTATAGTTTAATTTACCCTCACTCCCAACGCCCTCTTAGAAACAAAATGTATTCTCCTAGTTTAAATGCATTATGGTGGCGTAATAATTATTATGTGATATAACCTGGACCTTTTTGTTTGCCAAGTAATTTAAAAATCAGTTTTCTGAGTTATTACTTTGAAATTAAGTTGTGGATTGATGTTTCTCATTATTCCAAGAAGGAACATAAAATCTGGATTTATCAGATAATCTTATAGGCAATGTATTTTGACTTTGATGTGTTTCTCATTGCAGTGACCTGCATTTCTGACTTTCCATTAAATGTTTAGGAACATTAGTTGAATAGTTTTTCAGGAAAGTGAAAGGGATTCATCATCCTGTATCAACTATAAGAAAGTAGAAACATATATGAAAGATCTAAATTTTCTTATCTCACTTTCAACTTCACAATTTTCCAACTCGAGACGCTATGTAGTCTTATGCAATGGGCTGTATCCAACTTTCCGTCATTAGGAGGAGTGAAAAAAATTATTCCAAAATTGTTCTTAGAAAGAAATCTGAGTCTGAAATTGCCTTGAATTAAAAAACAGAAAACAAACGACTGCTTTAAAAATAAATCAAATGATATTTTATGGGCTTTATTCTTGACCTTTTTGAAGTGTGTGTGCCTCGATTATATTCAGTTATCTTTTGGGCTCTTTTACTTGGAAGCTTCCTGTAACTGACTGACAGGCTACTTTTCTATAGTAGCAATGCTTGGAAATTAAGTTCTTTCCATGGGAATGGGGGGATGGGGTGGATTTTTTAACCATTTCTGGAGCTTCTGACTTCCTGATCTGGCCACACTTATTAACCTGTCATTCTAGGCCCAGGAACTGGCAGTAAGTGTGTAGGCTCCCTGCTCCGCACCAGGGGGCAGCACCAGATCCTGCCTTTCACTGGATGCAGCCTGGCTCCTTCAGTAACTTCAGTGGTCTCCACCCTCCTTCCTCATACAGCACTTAAACTTGTTTTGGTATTTTCTTGCATTTTTTTAAGGCTCAGTAAGTGTCCAGTAAATGGTAGCTGTCAGGCACTGTGTCACAATGGATATTACTTCTCAGTGTTGACTGTTCTGTATACCAGAATCTTGTCTTCAATGATGATTTGAGCTATCATTTCAGATACCTTGTGTTTATTAGAACTTGAAAAATCTTAAGAGGGAAACAAAGACCTAGCAATTATTAGGTCAATTATACTTCAAAAACAAACAAACAAACAAACAAACTCATAGAAAATGAGATCAGATTTGTGGTTACCAGAGACAGGGGTTGCGGGGAGGGGGAATTGGATGAAGGTGGTCAAAATATACAAACTTCCAGTTATAAAATAAATAGTACTAGGGATTCGCTGTACAACATGATAAATATAATTAACACTGCTATTTGTTATATATGAAAGTTCTCTTCACAAGGAAAAATTTTTTTCTATTTTGTTAATTTTGTATCTACATGAGATGATAGATGTTCACTAAACTTATGGTGATAATCATTTCATGATGTATGTGAGTCAAATCATTATGCTGGACACCTTAAACTTATACAGTGCTGTATGTCAATTACATCTCAGTAAAACTGGAAGAAAAAAACCCTTGCAATTATTGAGCACTACGGTATGTCAGGCATGAAAGCAGGTACTTCTCATGGGCTGCTGCTGCCCAAGCTAGAGATGCAAAAAGGCAAGGTAACAACAGAGTCACGAAGCAATAGAATATCACAAGGACAGATGGGTTAGAAGTGGATTTATTTAGAGAGAAAAACACTCCACAGACAGAGTGTGGGCCATCTCAGAAGGTAAGAAAAGGCACAAGGACAGAATTTGTAATACTTCTCTTTTGCTGTTGACTAAACAGAGCCTTGGAGAGGTTAAATCCTAGTAGAACAAAGATTCCTTTCAGATAGAATTCCAAATTCCATGCTGTATCAATTATATTATACAGCCTTGCCATAAAAACAAGAAAAAGATTTGTTGAGAGTGACCGTAGCCACACTGCGGAATGCTGGAGGCTGATTTCAGTGATGTGACTCCTGTGACACGGTGACAGGAGAATTTATGGCTGATGTCCTTAAAACTTTCATGGGGAAATGAGGCTAAGTGTTGAGACGTCTTGAGCGATCCCATGAAAGCCCTAACTTAGATACATTTACATACACATGTAATAACATATAACCTGTGTTACATTCACCAAAACATACGGATAAATGCAATACTTAATTTTTTGTGTGATGAGGACTGTTAAGATCTACTCTCTTAGCAGCTTGCAAATTTGCAATACAGTGTTATTAACTTCAGTTGATATTAAGTACACTTAATTTTTAAAGCCTATCAGTAATATTTTGTCTTAATCATGGATCCTATTTTATTAATTTTTATTTATTTCTATTTTCATCTGCTAGAAAATTTACAGGATCTCTGTCGTCCGCAATTTCTCCAAGATACTTAAAATTTTATTTTGTTTTGTTACAGAAAATCGGCAAATAGAGAATTTTTCTTTTGCCTGGGTCTATGATTTTTTTATTTGAAATTGTTATTTCACATTGTTTGCTTCCTTTTCTGGTTATAACATGCACAGCAACCCAGATGGCTAATACATAAACAAGTTGAGTTATGCTTCTTTAAATTATTTAGGATAGCCTAGGAGTTTCCTGATACCCAGGACCATCTGTTTATTGCTCTATGTGTTACCTTCATGCTTAAGTGTGTGCTTTCAGCTTTTTCACGTCTTAAAGTCTACCTTCCTTATATACGTGGGAAAGGCTTCTTAGACCGAATTTAACCCTTTTGAGGCTCTGTTGTAAAACCTTAATCCCAGCTTGCCTTCCATTTTATTTTTATTTTTTCTTGTTATTGCTGTTCTCAGTAGTTGTGCTTCAAAATTTGCAGAACGAATGTAGTCAGGTTTGAGCCTTAACTTGGCTCTGTACGTAGCTTGTCAACCTTGGGCAAGTTCCTTCACCTTGGTTTCTTCATCTGTGAAATGGAATATAATACCTACCTCATAGATTTGTTAAAATGTTTAAATGAGATAAAATACAACTCATTTAGCACCACACCTGCTACATCATAAGTACGGGTTACTATTATTAACATATTTTGGAAAGAAAGTTCTCATACTTACAAAAAGACATATTCAGAAGTAAATTCAAATACCCTATATTAGAGTTTCATTCAAGGGTCTTTTGGAAGGAATATCTGTTTTTCTCAAAGCATCTGATTATTTATACCACAAGCACAGTATATGTAGGTGTTACTACCTGATTGATTTAGGGTTTACTTTCAGTTCTTCTCATTGGATCCAAGGTGAAACTTTGGACCATGAATAGCTGGAAGGAAGTTTCTCCTGGCACCTGGCTGGGTTCTCTTCTGTTGCCCCTGGTTACATGCTCCACTGTGATTTGCTCTGTAACCTCACCGTCCCATCTGTCATTGTTCTGTGTGGATTGAGCCCGTCCACATACAAGCTCCCCAGAGAGAGGCCAGAAACTGGTACTTCTCATCTTAGCCCCTGTGCTGGAGACCTACCTGCAATCCTCATGACAACCCTGTGGGTTAGGTAACTATTTATTCTGCATTTTATGCAGATTAATATTTCTGAATCAAAAATCGTCACAGTTTAAAAAATATAAGTGTACTTATGTGACCAATGGAAAAAAAGAATATGATGAATCTGGATTGTTTTGAAAATTCAGGGCATATGGTTGCTATAGTTATGGTGTCAAAATGTGGTATATAATGAAGAGAGATACTTTGTGCAGGATTAATCTGGTACATTGATCTATAAATCTGCCAATGAGTTTCAAATATTCCTTTTTCTCTGTGTGTGTGTGTGTGTGTGTGTGTGTGTGTATGTACAGCTTCTATATGAAAAAAACTGAGCTTGAACAAGGATGCCAGTTTTAATGGTTGCCCAAAGAAACATGTGGTCACACATAAATCATTCATATGTGAACCAGTTCAGTGGGAAGTAACTCTGTACAGCTGCTTGACCCAAACATCTTATTTCCAGTTGCTTTAAAAGAAGTTTTAACCAAGTCCGTGGAAAGAATAACTTGTCTCTTTAATATGCTTTAGATAGCAAAGCATTAAAATTTCATACTGTTTCCATAGGTTAGGGTATATCCTTATAAAACTGAATCATATATTCTTGAATTATCTTCCATGATTTTTATAATTACTTTTTATATATTTATATATAGTAATTTATAATAATTTAATTCCATATACCTTACAGTAATTGTTTCCAAATTAAGAAGATGCTATATATAAAATCACAAATTTGTGTTAACACAAAATAGGAACTTTTATCCACATAAGATGATTCTTCTTTTTACTCTTTACTTTTATATCAGTGCCAATTAATTACAAAAGTAATACTGTGTCACAAAAGCTCCAACAATACATATAAGGTACAAGTAGAGTCCTTTGTCACTTCCTTGTCACTCCCAGCCTCCAAGGGTGGCCTCTGTTGACAGTTCAAGTGTGACCTCACAGACCTTTTTCTATGCTCCTGCAAACATGTAGATGTATTCCTGTAGAGTGATTCTCACATTCTTGAGAAATTAGAAGCATTGCTGTTTAAAAACAAATTTTAGTTTGGTGATGTTGGTCATTCTGCTAAAAGGAGTGATTTTCACAAACACTGAAACATCATTTTGTCATAGGCCAGCTTTCCAGGGAACTAGTTAGAAAGAATAATATTTTATAACAGGTGTAAAATCAAAGGTATTTAAGGGAAATATTTTCCCCTGGCTTTTCTGTATTTTGCAGTGCCTGTTTGTGTATGAAGAATGCAGTTTTCAGGGGAGGCGGAAAAACAGCTTGTGTCAACTCAAGTAATAAACTGAGTTAATCCTAAATTGACAATTTAAATCCCTTTAAAATAACTTGTTTCAATCAAGAAACAGTCTACCCAATCTGTCATCTCTTTTGAGCTTATTAGTAGTGGAATTTCTCAGGTGACTCTTTAAAACTTTATGTCTGCAAGGTTCTCAAGTTATTGATGAAGATTTCCTGTTGCTGGGAAAACCAGCACTATTTGCTGTTGGATACTGTAAGTCGCAGTAGTCATTTTGGGGGCAGGGAGGGTGTGTAAAATGGCCAGCTGCTTCCCTTTGGAGCTGACTGTTCTGTTCCCAGGCCCTTTCTGCCCTGGTACACTTGTCACTGGGAGAAATATATACAGAAGATAGGGACTGAGCATCAGCATTCCTTTAAAAATTTCTGCTCAAATGAAATGTAAAAGTACAGTTAGTAAAATATGTAAGAAAATGTGGACCTTTCCAAAGCATTTGTGACACAAAGCAATGGAGAAAGTGGATGTGTAAACTCAAAGATGTGATTTCAGGTAATAGCCGTGAATGGTAATATCATTTTCCTAAGAATAGTTTAACCACATATCTCTTTTTAGATTTCTTTTAACTCTCTAAAAATTTTATTTTCAAATTTGAATTTGTCACTTGAATAACATTTTTTTTTTTCCCTGAAGATAACTTTCTACAGGGTCTCCTGTGGTCAGGATCTTACTTTTTTTAAAAATTAATTAATTAATTTTTTATTGAAGTACAGTTGATTTACTATGTAGTGTTAGTTTTAGGTTACAGCAAAGTGATTCAGTTATACATATGTATATATTCTTAGGGATCTTACATTTTTTTGAACCAGATCTCTAGCCTCCTGGAGTTCATAGTCTCTCAGGGAAGATAGATAATTGGGCAAACACAGTGGATTGTGCTGAGTTCAGTGCTGTGGGAGTTCAGGGCAGAAGCCTCTCCCTCATCAATGGTGCAGAGTTGGGGAGGTGCTGTCAAGGAAGGCTTCCTGGTGGAGGTGATTCCCAAGGTGATAGCTGAGAGATGTTCGCACATCAGTTGGGCAAAGAGAGGTAGTGGGCTTGGGGACTGTCAGTGTCTGCAAAACCTGGCTGTGAGAGAGACCTGAACATAGGCAAGTAACTGGTAGTTCAGTCTGGTTGCATAGAGTAATTATAAATATTTATTGTGAAAGTAATACATGTTTGTCCTATATAAAATTTGAAAAATTTAAGTAACAAGAGAAAACACTAATTTCAAGCTACAGAGTTTACTGTGAACATTTGTCATGATTTTGTCATACCTTACATTTATACGTGTACAACAGCCTGTTTGGTATAATTCTACTTTGTCTTAAGCAACAGATACGTATGTAGGCATAAAATGCATATACATATATGAAAACATATCTTAAGTAAAACTCAGATCAGGCCAAACATGCTATTTGTTACCTGCTTTTTTCACATTATAATATTATTATAATGTAAAAAAATTATAATGCCCCTGGATGCCATTGTATTTGAAAGTGAAATGTTTCATTTCTGTGAATAAAATATTTTTGAAGCTAACCATCTGGATTCTTCTCTGCAGGAAGAATGTTTCCTGAACCTGGAGGCTCCTATATCGAGGGTATGTGGGTACGACACGCCGTTCCCTCACATTTTTGAGCCGTTCTACATCCCAGACAAATGGAAGTGCTATGACGCCCTTCGAAAAATGATCAACTATTGACCACAGGTAAGTCTGCCCTGCGTTTCGAGAAAGTTGGTGAGTGTTCCTCACATTGACGTCCTGTTGATCAAGGAACAACCGTCATCATTGTGTTGTCTTTTCATAAATGGCAACTTCCTAAACGAAGTGTGGATTTCAGAAAAAAAAATGTGAATTTATAGTAGTATGTTTACATTTAATAGAAATATATCAAGCATATTCATTATCTGATTTCTATAAAACAAATACATGCACATGTTAACATTGAATAATCACTAGATGATGATGCCGTCTGCCATGATTGCAAATATACCGTACCCTGTTGGTCCAACTTTATCCTCATGTCTATATATTTTTATCGGCAATTTAAACTGTTCATGAATAGGGTTAATTTCTGTTATTTAAAGATGGCCCTCAGGCACCGTTAAATTGGACTCCAGTGATTTAAACTATATGATGATCCATAGCATTCTGAAATTTGCCCTCACGTTATCTTGAAACATGTTTGTTGAACAGGAAACCTATTTATTATGTATAAGGGAAATTGTTACTTAAAAAAAAAAAACCCAGCACCGTTACCATTCCCAGAACCTTTCTTGGCAGGTGAATGTTTTAAAATTATGGCTGATAAGTGACATTTATTCATTGTGATTTTCTAGGTCATGCTTTTCTGTCCCTCTAGCAGTGTTATTCTAGCAAAAATGAATACCATTTAAAGACTGTCAAGTTAGTTTTCAGGGCTTTAATATAGAAGATGCTATCGCCAATACACTGATTTATTTTACCTTTGGCATTTGTGAAATGGTTCAAAATGCGTAGATAGGGATTAAGTACTCTACATTTTAATATCTAGGTTGTCCAAATAATAATAATACATTTTGAAGAACCATGATCTTTGAAAGGAAAGGGAAGAATAGGCCTTATATAATAACATAGCCCATACTTTTTAAAGATTAGGAAATACTGTGATTCTTGAATTCTGTGTATGGGTAGTTAAGGCAGCTCACCTCAAACCAAAGAGAGAGATACCTTTACATTTGGGCACGTAGAGGAAATATTGCCCTCCATCCACCACTATGATCCCCACCTTTTTGTAGTTCTATTCTATCCTCTATTCTAAGGATATTGTCATAGGCATTAGTAGGGCCATTAGTCTACATGCCCCAGTATTCTCTCAGACATGCAGAGGTAGACACTGTATTTCTGATGTCCTCTTAATGTCTGTGAGAGCAGCTAGCTTCTACAGTCTCACTTAAGCCTGGTTAGAGGACTTCCTCACTTTTATGTCCATCTTGTTCCTTGCATGGACCATCCATAATGGTAAGTCAAGGTAGTACTCTGTGGCCATGTCCTTGTTGTTATTTTTAAAGTAATCTTTAGGTGCTGGTTTTAAATTTGGATATGTATTTCTTTTTGAACCTAAAAAAAACAAATTTAGACCCCTCATGAAAATACGATAGAAGAAGAGTAGCTCCTCTATGCTAAAAGTTACATACGGCATTAAAGAAAGTAGTCATGCAGTTGAGAAAATCTGTATTTAATTCACGGTGGCCAGAGTGTCTATAATCGTTATTGACTTCTTTTACAGAAAAACTGGAAGATTAGGACTAGATACGGGAATATTTTTCTGAATTTTTTTATATTTCCTTTTCTTGAAAATAGAGTTTTTATGAAATGAACCGACTTGGATATTGACTGAAAAATATGATTTAATTATTGTATTCACACATATGAATTGATAATTTCCATTAAGAGTTATTTCAGATTAATTTTTAAAACTATTCTGCATGGTAGGCTTATAAATTCCATTTAATTACGTCAGTAAATATTGAATGTGGGAAACTATTCAATAAAGCAAAAACGAGACTGTCTTCAGCTTGCGTCTCTTTTTTGTTTTTGCCCTTAGTAAAAAGAATTCTTGTCGCAGAGTAAAAGAGTGATGTAACTTGTTAATTCCATCTGAATGAAAGGGAAATGTTTAGAAATGCTGATTTTTCAACTTTATTGTATTTGGTTTCATTCTTTATGGCTAAGACAGTTGTATGTTGATGAAACTTCTGGAAGGATTTTCCTTGTTCTTCCCACTGGTCCCAACAAGGTGGTCTACTGAGGGGCATGCTCACTTTTTCTCCAGAGCGTGGTGAGGCAGGAAGGATCATCTTTGCTTCCGCTCTTTCTTTTTCTGGGAAGTGGACAGCCTGAGCCTGTCTTTTGTTATAAAATCATCAAGCTTTTGCTGCAGTGTTTTGGTTTTTTTGGCCACGATGTTGCAAAACAAATATTTTTTTCCATGTCCTGTATATTAATATGTAGCTAAAAAGAAAAACAGCATGAATAACAACATAAGGAGGAAGCCTCCTTGCTGGGGACTTGGTCAGGGCCTCTTGTATCTGACTAGGCCTTTCCCGCCCTTCACCATAGTGTAGACAACGGCCTCAGGGACCCCTTTGCAGAAGCCCTCACCCTCCGGCCCTGCCCTCAGAGGGGCTGCTCTCATCCCTGCCTTCCCTCCCATACACCCAAGAAGAGCTCTTCTCACCAGTTCCAGCTGAAAGATTCCTCCCCACACACACCCCGATAAAAATCAGAGAAATGGGGTCATGTAGTGTTTTCCTTTCTCTATAAACACTGGAAAAAATGGACATTTTTTTATGATTGCAAATGTGTATATTACTTTAAAACTACAGTTTAAAAAGTTGTGTCCTGTTTATTTTTATCAGATGTTTGGAGGAGCATATGGAAAGTGACATTTGTAGATTGCCAGAGACTTGGAGTAAAGTAAAGAAGGCACTTTGTAACAGATTCTGGAGAGCAGTGGCTAAAATAAACAAAGCTTTCCTTAGGGGTAAAAATAAAGCCCTGTCCTTGGTTTATAAAGAGAAACACCTGAACAGTATAGGATGGGAAAAGATGTACTTGTCAGCAATAAGTTTGGAAAAGATATAGGGAATCCATCTGGCTTATGATTCAGAACATTCTGAGTTGAAGACGCCAAAACTCAGTATGGACCTTGGCTTTGGCCTTCCCTCTCTGCTGAGGCTCTAGGCATCCTCGCAGGGAACCCTGTGCTCACATGGTCAGTCCAGCAGAGCAGGGAATATGTGCTGGTCATCCACATCTGGGCCGATAATGGGTTCTATGTGAACATATTTGGTTTAGTTGGACTTATTTTTTTAGTTGATATTATTTATGATTTCAGTTGAAGTTACTTGTTTTATTGCCATTGGTATCTTTTTAATACCATTTTAAAAATTCATTTGTTGTTGTAAGAATTTTCCCTTAGTTATTTTAATTTTATTTTCTTTAACTCTGTTTCCCTTCTCCAGTTAGCCCTGCAACGCCCACCAGTAAACCTTCCCTTCCAAAATAAAGAAGTTACAGTTCATGCTAAACTCGGTCTATGGTGCAAGACGTACATATACATCTAAATAATTGTCTTAAATAAAAGTTTTTTTTACATGAAATGAATTGTTCCATATTGTGAAAATAAGAAAATTGTGATGTGCTCCAAGGACAAAGAACAAGATAAACTCAAAGGGCCAATACTGCCTGAACAAAGAGTTACAGGACTTCTATCACTCTGTCACAATGTGACCACTGCCATGTCCCAGAGCCCTCCCAAGCAGCATGCCATGCCCCTTTCCCATCCCATATAAAGAAAGACATTTTCCCCATTTTTCTCCCGCTCAGCACACCGAAAGTATACATACTCTGCCCAGTTAGCAGATGACTCGCAGGTTCCCTGGCTATAAAAACAGACAAGCAACCCATGCCCAGTGTCGACTCTCCCTGGCTACCAGGAAGTCGGCCCGCTGTTCTTGCAGCAACTCTTTAATAAACTCTATCTTCCTTACATTCTGCCTTGTGTCTGGAAATTCTTTTCCAACCTGTGCTCAGACCACGACAAAACTAGCAATGAGAAGACACTCAAGAGATGTTAAAGGAATTCCAAATTCCTCACTACACCCAGCCTCAGGATAAAGTCTGCTCCATGTGACAACATGAATGTATAAGTGAATATAATCTTCTACGGTTCCAATTACCCAAGTCCTTTCGCAAAAAAATATCACATCCGTGTTCCGTACAACTGCTAGATATTATCCAAGCTAAGTAAACCGTATACATTAGAAAGAGAAATGAGGCACAAGAGCAAGACAATTACCTCATTTTAGTCCATGAAATTTAAGTCACAGAAGCTAGAAACTCTTGCTGGGATCCTGAGAAGACATCCCACAGAGGGCCCACACTCGGTTTCGTGAAATCTCCTTCCTGTCAGCTTGCCTGAGGTGGACTCATGTGGCTTCTGGCTGCTTGGCCTCCCTGCCCCCACTTCTAGAAACAGCACTGCTGTTTGTTTAGAGAACTCCCTCTCCCAGCTCGTGTGGCTCTCTCTGGAGGGGCTGCCAATCCCATTGCCATCCGGCAGCAGCCACAGGGATGGCCGTGGCCCAGGCCCTCCGGGTACCACAGTCGGGTTGCTCATGCAGAAGCACAACTTAGTAATAAGCCTCAGACTTGTCAGTGACACTAAATTCTAAAAGACTGGTTCTCAAACGTTTACCAGTTCCAGGCACACCAGGGATAGCACTGATGAGTGTACACCATGTAGGCACACAGCCCTGCCTTAGCAGAGATGCTCAGCTGAGGGGCGAGGAACATGACCCCAAAGCCTCATGTTGGAATTTTCAGAGAGACATGAGGTTTGGAGACTCTGATGTGTTTTCCTAGGCCATTGAACTTGGAAAGAAATAGGAAACATTCATATATGGGCAAAGATTTGGAAACCCTGACACCTGATACCTCCCTGGATACCTCCCAAATATTTAAAGATATTTGCCAGGAAAATGAGAAATAAAATTAGAACAAGAATGAGGAAATCATAGGTGGAAAGGACTAGAAGTAAAACTGAAAACAAGTTAGATGAAAAGATGTACATCAATAATGGTCATAAGTACACTTTTTGTTGTTGCCGTGCCGTGAGGCTTGTGGGATTTTAGTTCCCCAACCAGGGATTGAACCCAGGCCCTCAGCAGCGAGAACACAGATCCTAACCACTGCACCACCAGGGAATTCCCATAAATACTCTTTTTATGTGAAACAAATGTTCTACATTTGACAAAAGGAATATATCACAGTGAAAATATAACAGTTAAATTCTTTACATTCTAAATGCGTAGTATTAAAATGTAAGCAAAAACTTATAAATGCAAAAGATATGAACAGAACAGTTGTAGAAGGCTTTGTCACCCCACTTTCAATTTGATACATGAAGTAGACAGGAATAAGTAATAGGTTTAGGTCAATAGAAATATATTTTATACTTTGTGTCTTCATAAACAGAGAGGATGTCGCCTTTTAGCCTATACACAGGCGGTTTAAAAAATTGACCATATACTGTACTAAGGCACAAAGAAAAATAGCAGTACATTCCCCAAAGAAAAGAGGATTCAAAGGTACCACATCCCACTTAGAAATAAAAAGGCGCCCAGATAAGTAACTGTGGAAGCAAGGAGGAAACAACTACAACGCAATTAGAAGATAAGATCACTGATGCGCTTCAGCCAAAATTTTACGCACAGATAAATTCATAGACTTTAAATCTTTTAAAAAGAAAAACTGAAAATACAAGGATGCAAGAATAAAGGAGGAAGAAGCACAAGAAGAATGAGAAGAATAATAAAGTTAATAGCAGAACATTCCAAATGAGAAAAATAAAATTGTAAAATCGAAGTTATTTTTTTTGGTAAAAATGAAAGTTTTTCTTTCATTTTATACTGTCTGTTCCCTATGAAGGTGGAGGTTTTTATGTAATCATGATATCAGCAAATAAAGGCTACATAATTGTTGTTCCTATATCGGGTAACACTTTCAAGGTCCTTCATTTGAGGAGAGGAAATAATTTAGCCAAACCTAATTGTTTATCCAATGTATTGATAAATAAAGTTCTTTGTTTTTAGAATATTTTGTTCCATCATTTTAAGAAAATAATTACTAAGGTCTTGTTTTGCTAAGTCCTTCAGTTTCTTGCCGAGGCCTACTTGGCTACCATAAATATCTTATTTCTATGAATTTTCATAAGATACAATGACTGTTGTCGAAGAAATATTAATCAGTCGATCTAAGAAAGAAATAGGAAATTTTATTCAAGCCAAATTTGAGGATTATAACCCAGGAAGAGCATCTCAGAAAGCTCTGAGAACTGTTCCACTCGTTAGAAGTCAAGGCACAGTTGTATAAGTTTTTTGAGATAGAGGGCTGTACGTTAAATGACGTATTATTGACAGTTTACAGAATCCAGATCTAAGTGTCATCGTGGTCGTTACAAAATCAAGAAGGAATGTTATCTTTAAGGAGTTATCTTGTTGATGCTACGAGAATGTTGCTGTTGATGGTCGAGCTGGTATTTCTGCTGATGGGGAAGGTTTGGTGGATTCATAATGCAGACACACAATGCACAGTGTGGGGAGAGAGGAGGCCAAAGGGCAGAGAAAATTTTTTATGTTTAAATTTTTCTTGTCTTGCCATAAAATATGAATTTTATTTCACACTATAAAGAATTAGAATAATTTTTAGAAAATATTTTCTTGATGATTTGGAATGTCTGCCTACTTATTACACTGGGATTTTTTCCCCCTTCAGTCCTAATATTTTTTTAATTGAAGTATAGTTGATATGCAATGTTGTGTTAATTTCTGCTGTACAGCAAAATGATTCAGTTATACATATATATACAATCTTTTTTATGTCCTTTTCCATTATGGCTTTCATAGGATATTGAATATAGTTCCCTGTGCTATACAGTAGGACCCTGTTGTTTATCTACTCTGTATATAACAGCTTACATCTGCTAATCCCAGCCTCCCACTCCATTTCTCCCCCAACACCCTCCCCCTTGGCAACCACAAGTCTGCTCTATGTCCACGAGTCTGTTTCTGTTTCGTAGATAGGTTCATTTGTATCATATTTTAGATTCCACATGTTTTACTGGTTCCACAAAGGCAGGGAGCTTTGGTCTGTTTATTACAATTCTGCAGAGCCTAGAAAAGTCCTGGTCTACAGAGGCTCTCAATATGCTGCTGAACAAACCCATGAAAGGAAATGCAGGCCTATACTTGAATCAGACCTTGTACTTGAAAAACACTTAGGCAGAGCCCTCTTTGAGTAGTGTAGACATTTAAAGTAATATACTGATAGTATTTGATATTTTATAACAGTTGATATTCTAGACCATCAGAGACAGGGGGTTGTATTTCACTTCTTCAGGAATTTCAGGAACAGAAACAGTCCTTCTGGTAGGACAAGACCTCAAAAAAAGTCCCCAAGAGATGAGCATCGTTTCTATATTTTTAGGCCTATTTCTTCAGATAGATTTCAAAACCATGTATTTTTTAAGGGGCTCTAAGACAATATTGTACATTAAAATGTGTCTGCAAATGGACAAACCAGAATAGAATGCTCATTCAAAACTGTTTATTTGAGAGTGATGAGACTGTCAGCAATTTTCCTTTATTTTCTTCATCTCTGTTCTTGTAAGTCACAAACGGAGAGCCAGCCTGGCTCAGAGCTGTCCTACCAATGGTCCCATCTTCTGTTTGGTCTGCAGACTTGGGACTGGGCCAGAGGTAGGACACCATGCCCTTGGCCACAGTGACTAGTCAAGGGATGGGAGGTGACCCAAACCAGCCAATCAAAGCCCTTTTCAGGATTTTTCAAACAAACAGATCTGGGGTGATGTTATTCTAGAAGGACCTACTGCTACCTTCCCTGTAGAGGAAGCATCTTCATCCAAGAAAGAAAGGAACCAATGTACTAAGGAAAGATGTTATACAAGCTGGGTCAGCCCCCCCACGGCCAGCTGGCCAGCTCCACTGCTGCCATGGGCAACCTCAACTTCCTTTCACTCTGTGAGCAATCACCCCAGGATCCTCCTTCCACTTTGTTCTAAATTGGATTTCTGTTGCTTGCAAACAGAAACATCCTAATTCAGTCCTTCCAGTGCTTTGGAATATATTCTTTTTGAAAGAAGAAAGTCCACATGTTTTAACTAAAATATACTTGGTGAAAACCCTCCACCCTTGGGACTAGGCTATGTATTGTGCTTGATTGTTTTCTTATCTACGCCATGCAAACTAGATGGAGATATTGTGTTAATATCAAGTATCTTAGCCATAAAATAAATGAATTCAGACTTTCAGCCTGAAAGTTGAATGCTGGCGACCTTCCCTTAGGCCAAGAAAATGAGCAGTTCCACAGCATCTGTCTTTTGAAAGTCTTACTCTTTGGAGGCTTATTCACATAAAGTGCTTTACTGAAGTCATGAGACCTTAGAACTGTTTTTAAACTTACCCATATAGCCCCAAACAGCCCTTGGGAATTTTCTTTTTTAAAGAAGTTTAATATGCCTGTGGTCAGTCTAATAGCAAATGTTTCTTTGAGGATACTTTGTGTAAATTCCCCATATTTTCCTCTTTCCATTGAAGCATACATTTACTTTCACCCTATTTCATCTTTTATGTGAAATATTTCGAGGTCAGAGAATGTACGTGTCGTGACTGTGTGCCTTTCACCAAATGTAAAAATTGCAAATTACAATTCATCTTCCCTAGGTTACCCTAACCCAGAGGAAAAATTAAATTAACACTAATAGCAACAAGTAGAGTTTTGGGGTTTTTTTGTTTTTTAGTTCTATCCCAACTGCTAGACAGCCTCATCAAGTTTTCCCTAATTATTTGGGAGAGTTGCTGGAGGGTTGCTTGGACAACCATGAGGAGTCCACAGTTCTCTGGCTCTGGCTTCACATCCCTGCAGAAGTGTCTGCTGCCAGCAGCTACAGAAGACACCACAGGGCTGCTGCTGCGACAAGGGCCACCTGCAGCTGGTGCTCCCTGCCCCGAAGCTCCCCCGCAGGGATGAGGCGTAGGTGTGGATGCCGGTGATGCTATTCCTCATTGGGTCTCTGGAGCGGAGACAGTGCTCTGTGTTCTTCCCGGAAGCAGGAAAGTCATCTCCCATTGTGATACATGGATCCCAAGAGAGCATGGCTGTGTGCCCCCAAAATCTCATGGATATTTGGTGAAATAGACCATGTGCTATTCACTGGTGACAGACCAACTCTTGTACTTAGAAGCTCTATCCCCCTCTGGGGCTCAAGCATTGTTAGTGGTCTAGTCCGGGTCCCCAGCTCCCTCTTTGAGACCAGGCTCCTCCGCAGGGCTCCTCTGTCTCTGTACATAGAGACCATTGGCCAAACTGCCTGCCCATCCTGCAGGTCAGTCTAAGTGTTAGAGCAGCATACTTTAGTCCTAACTAGGTTTACTCTTCCAAGAAAGACCTCATGTCTATCAGATTTATTTGATGTTATTATGTGCACAGTAATAATTTTCATATAGATCATGAGAAAATTGCTTAGGAGAAAATGGAATGGCAGCGGTGTGTGATTTATGGTACATCCATATGATTAGGTACTCTATAGAATTTGCAAGTAATGATTACGAAAATTATGTAGCAACATGAGAAGATGCTCATTATATACTTTTAAGTGGAAAAGTCATGGTGCAAAATTATATGTATATTATGATTATGACTATTATTACTTATGATTACAACCATTATTACTTAAGATTTTTCTTGCGTAGGAATAGAGAATGTAGCAGCACTGTTAGAGTGAGGACCATGAGTTATGTCATAATAAAAGGGTAGTTTTTAGCATGTTAATTATGCAAACTAATAAAAGTACCAAATATATACTTTACTAAACTGTTAGCAAGTATTAAACATTGCGTAACCTTCCTATTTAAAACATGGTTTCTAAGCACCGGTACTAAAGAATCTTTTAGTCCATCTGATTACTGCAAGAACCTGAAATAAACAAAATACAATTTTTTCCTTTCTCTCTCAAACTCTCTCTCCCTCCCCCTGACACACACACACACACACACACACACACACACACACACACACACACTATGAATTATTCGAATGAGAATGATTCATTAGATAAACTCAGAAACGAAGACTAAAAAAAGAAAGAATTCATCTTCTACAGTACTCTACTAATGCCTTTGTAACATTTTGACCCTTTCTATTATGATTTATAAGTTTATTAGTGTTATAGCAGAAAAAAGATGTCACATTCAAAGGTTTTAATTGAATAGAGTTTAATAAAGGGACTAGTTACAAAGTTCTGGGCAGATGTAGGGAACCAGGAAGGAAAGGTGAAGCACCCACGAGCTCACAGCTCTCTCTGGGAAGTCATCACCGTGAAGCCTGAAGGGGGTGGGTAGGAATGGTCCTGGAGCCCCGTGAGAGCGGTTGCCCTGGAAGAGGGGCTGCCTGACAGAAGCTGTGGCCACAGAGAAACAGGACAGCTGCTGAAACAGCATGGGCGTGGGGGAGAGGAGGGCACATATCCTGGTCTCTCTCTCTCCTTCTACCCCCGATAGCCTGTCGGTGCTTCCCTTTGGCCAAATCCAATTTCAGGCGAAGAGGCTGACGAGCTTGGTGGTGCCATCCCCGGCGTAGCCTCTCCAGAAACAGAGCAGGGCAGAGCCGTGGGGAGTGGATGCAGAGGGGTGAATGGAGACTAACCCGCATGACCCCAGCTATTCCATATCACGGGACGCACCCACCCAGGGAGATGCCTGTTGAACTGCAAGCTGACTGTTTTTGACTCTGATGAAAAATGTAGATCCTTTTTAGTCATGCCACCTTTTCCTGGGCGAGCCTGGGCTTTTGATGGCTATGTGTTCTGCTGGTGGAAGTTTCTGGTGGAGCATCTATGCCCTGTCTTTGCAACGATACCATGGGAGCCCTCAGTCTTCCTGCAAAAACCTGGACTGTTTGAGCTCTCAGTCTGGCATGGCTGCCACTCTGGAGGAGAGCTTCCATGCTGTTTGCCAGCTCACACCTACTGTTCCCTGGGCTGACGCTTTTCTCTTTCATTTTGTTGGAGTGCATCCTGCAGTAGATTCCTTAGAACATCTTCAGGAGAAGCTAATTTCTTGATTCCTTTCTTGTCAGAAAATGGCCTTCCTCTAACTCTTGACTCATAGTTTGGCTGAGTATAAAATTTTAGGCTAAGACACATTATTGTCTCAGAATAGTTAAGGCATTGCTTAATTCTTCTCAACTTGTCTTAAGTCTCTTATTTTTTCTCTCAAAATTTACCTCTTTATCAGACTTCTTGGGATACTTCCTTAATCTTGTCGTCTAATTTTCTACTCGTTAGCTTTATTTTGGCCAACTTTTTTTTCTAATCTCCCTCAGAGCATCCTCTTATTTTAAGACTGCCATATCAGCCTGTATATGTGTGTGTACCTGTATATATATGTGTACCTACACATATATACAAATATATATACGTGTGTGTGTGTGTGTGTGTGTGTGTGTGTATCTCAAGATATATATTTGAGTTATTGCTTTTTTAGGAGTTTTATCATGTTCTCTGAATTCTATCATTCCCTCTGGTTTCCATTTTTCTGTTTCTTTTGGCTTCTCTTTTTTGTCTTATGTATGCTGATTACCAGTTGGTTTTATTCAAGACTGAGCATCAAAAGCTGACCTGGATTGTGACATATACCTGCAATGGAATATTATTCAACCATAAAAATGAGTGAAATCCTGATACACACGGCAAAAGGGATGAACCTCCAAAACATGGTGAATGAGAGATGGCAGACACAAATAATCACGTGTGATTCTGTGTATATGCAAGATCCAGAATAGATAAACCCATGGAGACAGAATGTAGATCAGTGGTTTCCCGGGGCTGGGGGAAGGGGAGAATGGGAAGAAAGTGCTTAATGGGTACCGGTAAGGGGGTTTACTTTGGATTGATGGACATGTTGTGGAATTAAATAGAGCAGGGGTCCCCAACCCCCAGGCCCCGGACCAGGAATGGTCCACACAGCAGGAGGTGAACAGTGGGCAAGCGAGTGAAGCTTCATCTGCCGCTCCCCATTGCTCACATTATCACCTGAACCATCCCCACCCCCACCCCCCCGTCCGTGGAAAAATTGTCTTCCACTAAACCAGTCGCTGGTGCCAGAAAGGTTGGGGACCGCTGAAATAGAGGAAGAGGCTTCACAACATTGCAAATGTACTAAATGCCACCAGATTGTCCACTTTAACATGGTTCACTTTGTCATGTGAATATCATCCCAATACATTATTTTTTTAAAGCTGGGAGAGCTGTGGATGTGTGTGTGGCATGACAAGCAGTGGCCTTCATTTCCAGATGAAGGCCCCCCCACCTTGAGAGCACCCCAACATTGCTGGCACAGGAAAGGCTGTCGTCTGAGGGTTTTTCCCAAGAAAAATGTCCTAATCTCTCACCTAAAGGGTGGCAGCCTAGTTCATTAAGTGCCACTTGGACCCGGGGTCTGGCTGTCACATTCAATTCCATGTCTTCTACCTTGGACATTGTTCCATTCTTGCTCTGGACCAGGTTTTCCTGATCCCAAAGGCTGTCCCTCTCAATCTCTCTCGAGGATAATCCCCCGAGTCTCCATGGGGCAGGCAGACACCCAGTTCGGTCCTTGTGAGGGGGAGGGAAGGCAGAGCCCCCGGGTCCTCGCCGGGCTTCAGCCCCGCTGTGGGCCACACCGAGACTCTCTGAGGTCAGCCTCTTCCTGGTGGCCATTCCCGCACTCCACTGTCTTTCTAGTCCTGGCTTGGGGCTTCCTCTTCAGGCACGACACCTCTTATTTCGTTTTTCTGACCTTGTACTCATGTCCCCTCTCCTGTTTTCTTTGTCCTTGGGGTTTATACTTTTTAAAAACGTTTCCTTCATTATCGTTTTAATGCCCTCTGAGGAAGGAGAGGAGGAAAACCTGTGTGTCGTTCAATAGGCTGGTTTAACTTGTACATTTTTTGGGGGGGCAAAACTTCTCAGGGGACATTTACCTGAGAATGAAAAGAATGGTCAGCCCTGAAGTAAGCTGTGTTCTCAGGAAAGTTAATGAATTGCCTGATCTTTTCTTGTGCCTTATTTTTTACCATTAAAATGGTCCCAGGAGGTGGCACGACGTGGCAGGACGTGGAATGGCCCACCTTTATTAAATGCCGGTTTCGTGTCAAGAGGACAACCTTGTACCTCCTCAGCCTTCGAGTGAAAAGTACTGAGATTACACTGTTTACCTGTCTTGTGTGATTGTTTTTGTGAAATATCAATTCTTGTAAGTCTCTTTGACGTAGGTGAAAATGAAATAAGGTAGCATCCCCGGAGCCCTGGGACCTCAACCTGTGCCTCTAGGACAGACTTCTCACCTGCCACTCTCATTATTTGTTTACACCTTTGAGCCCCAGCCTCCAGCAGGAAGGAATCGTGCGCAGCTCAGTGAATAATCATACGATATACACGGCACTCCTGCTATAGGAACAATTTAGTATTTCTTTTTTTTTTGGCCACAGCATGCTGCATGCTGGATTTTAATTCCCTGACCAGGGATCGAACCCGTGCCCCTGCAGTGGCAGCGCAGAGTCCTATCCACTGGACTGCCAGGGAAGACCCTACAGGAACAATTTAAGTGGAAGAAAATAAGTTGGTAAATGTAAAGTGGTCTTAGAATTCAATATCAAGCTGTGATGAAAACTTAAGAGCCCTAAGTTCACAGGTCACTATCTAGTGGCCCTATTTTTACACTTAAGAAACCCACTGGTACGTGTACATTTCATCGCAAGGACCAGAGATCTACTCGTATGTTTATGCAAGGTGGAATTTGTACTAACGAATCTAATTGCAGGAAGAACTCTAGGACTTAGAAGAATTAGAAAGTTATAGAAGAATTAGAAAGTTATACAAGTTTTTAAAATAATTCCCCTCTTCTCTCTCCATCTCTCCCTGGGGCTTCTTGGTATCTCCTCTCTGCCCTGTGCCAGTTTCATTTTTTTTCTCTCTCTGCTGACCTCCTCAATTCACTCAGCACCTTATGCTTGGCTGCCTTAAAATGGCAGCCTCTACCTGGCTCTCTAGCTTGGCTTCACATAATTAATGAACTCGATATTTGTTCATTCCAATACCAGGTTCCCAGGAGTAGGAAGAATTGGCCCAGCTTGAGTCAGGTGTCTTCTCCTGGTCCACAGTGAGGACAGATGTGCAGGTGCGCTGCATACAGAGGTGGGGAAAGATGGTGTCTCTACTAAAGTGCACTTGACAGGTCCCTCTCCCTGAAGCAGTTGATTGTTATTGGTGTCATTGTTGTTACTATTTCTTCATAAGTAAGGTATTTTATCCAGAACTCGGTAGATGAAGATTAGGTGAAGGGTGAATGGACATGTTCTCCTTTAGAGGCGCACCGGGGATGGGGGTGAGGGTGAGGGTCTTTTCAGGTAGCCTGTCTGGTGCTGCTCTTCCTGTGATCAAATAGGAGCACACACACCCCCCACAAGAAACAGTACTTGTTCTCTGCTTCAGCCGCATTTCTTAACTGGTCATTCAAATGCTGGCAGCTAATAAGGAATTGGCAAATAGAGTTTGGGAAAATGGAGCCTCTGTTGCGCCAAGCCTTGGGAGTCCCACATGGACAGAGGGGTTACCAAGTTTCTGTCTCCATGATTCTCTAAATGCTGTCTTTGCATACAGAGGTCACACGTTGTAGATTTTTGTTTTGAAATTGAAATCATTTTTTAAAATTGAAGTATAGTTAATTTACAATGTTGTGTTAGTTTCAGGTGTACAGCAAAGTGATTCAGTTATACATATATACATATGTATACATATAATATACATATATATTTTTCTGATTATTTTCCATTATAGGTTATTACAGGATATTGAATACAGTTCCCTGTGCTATACAGTTGGTCGTTGTTTATTTATTTTATATATAATATGTGTACTTGTTAATCCCAAACTCCTAAATTATCTCTCCCCCATCCCTTTTGGTAACCATAAGTTTGTTTTCTATGTCTGTGAGTCTATTTCTGTTTTGTAAATAATATCATTTTTTTAGATTCCACATAGAAGTGATACTGTATGATATTTGTCTTTGTCTGACTGACTTCACTTAGTATGATAATCTGTAGGTCCATCCATGTTGCTGCAAATGGCATTATTTCATTCTGTTTTATGGCTGAGTAATATTCCATTGTATATATATATATTTACCACATCTTCTTTATCCATTCGTCTGTCATTGGACACTTAGGTTGCTTCCATATCTTGGCTATTGTGAACGGTGCTGCTATGAACATTGGGGTGCATGTATCTTTTTGAATTATTTCTCTGGCTATATTCCCAGGCAGGAGTAGGACTGTAGGATCATATGGTAGCTCTATTTTTAGTTTCTGCAGGAACCTCCATACTGTTCTCCATAGTGACTACACCAATTTACATTCCCACCAACAGTGTAGGAGGGCTTCTTTTTCTCCACATCCTCTCCAGCATTTATTGTTTGTAGACTTTTTAATGATGGCCATTCTGACCGGTGTGAGGTGCACATGCTGTAGGTTGAAAAAGGGACTGGAAGAGGAGGTAGATTCTGAGAGTCAGGGAACTTGCACAGCAGAGATCTAGAGAGCTGGCCCAAGGAGTAAAGGTCACGTTTTGTATAGAAACAGTGCTCCTGAGAATTGCATAATTAAGACGATGTACAGTGTGAAGAATATAGTCAATAACTATGTAATATCTTTGTATGGTGGCATTACAAAGCAGTTATTTATTTCTTATATAACTACTGAGATGTACTAACTTTGTGCTAGGCTGTCTGAAAAACTATGATTAATTGCAAGGATAGGCATGGACTGAGACGGGAAGCAGCACTAGGAAACTGACTTTCCATTTCTTCTTCATGGTAGTCAGCTTAATTCTTGCTTTCATGCTCTCTTTGGTTATTTCCTCTCTTACCTTCAATCCCCCAGATCAGGAGAAACTGATCTCATTTTGACTCAAAGTGAACTCTTGAGCCCCCCATCCTGTTCAGTTTCCCATACTCAGGATACAAGTGGTTTTATAGAAGGTACATCAGTGCTTTCCTCTGAAAGGAGCTGTAGAGGTCAGGGTAAATGATGGGCATGATGATGCTTAATGACTTCCCTGTGTAATCAGAGGTTGATATCATTGATTTTTCCATCCTTCAGCCAGCCAGTAAGCCACCCAGAGTGCCCCTCCTGGGACCAGAATAGCACTGGGTCACTATCATAGCTTCTCTGGGAATAAGGGTAACAGAGGGCTGTCACAGGACCTGGCAAGCCTTGTACAGGGGGACATCATCTCTTGGAATGCTCCCTAGGAGACAAAGTTTTGAGTAGACTCTGAAACCTATAACGTGTATTTATACAATGGGAGAGAGCCGAAAAGCCTTTACAGGTAGGAGCACACGCAACAATTGATGTGAGAAAAGGAGATCAGGTTGGCCTCACAGTGTTAGACACTTTTCTCAAAAAAAAAGACCCTAAAACTTTCCAAAATTGCAATCTGCTTTAATTTTAAACTTAATAAATGTTGTTCAGTCAACTCCGTGACTTGAAATGAAAGTTGCATTAACCAAAGATGTGCATTTAGATGTAAGTTTAAATAAAGCACCTCTACAGAAGACTAAAATTCTATGTAATTTTACATAATTAACTGTAGCTATTTTGTCATACTACAATTTTCCGCTTTGCCGCTTCTGTCTACAATTTTGATGTTCGTCAGGGATTTGGATGGTTTATTTCAGTGCAAGCTTGGCCACATTTGTAGGGTGCAGATGGTAATTACTCTACCTAAAACCAGACGAGATGCACCAAGTTTTCAGTTTGATGACACTTGGAAAATTTTTAGCCAAGAAAATAATGAATGCTCTTCAAGTCTGGACACAAACAGTGAAGGCAAAAGGAGTTTCAAAAGGTCACTTTTATTTCTGCCTCTGTTCTATCTTTCCCACTCTCCAGGTTTTTCATGGGTGAGAAATTGATTGAGCATATTGACACGAGCATTTCTAAAAAGGCTGAGACTACTATACAATGTCAAGGGCTAATATGGATTTGATTACCAAAAAATATGTTTTCACGAGCCTATCTTTAGGAAATATTTATTTTCTTGTCTCTTCAAATAAAAGATCATGCAGAATGTGAAAGTCTGAAGTCCTCAGAGTCTTGGATGCAATTTTTTTCTCATTCCCTTTCCATCGCACATGAAAATTCATATTTTGAATTTTCTATGCTTTGGGTGTAGAATATTCTTCGTGGACTAATTTCCCTGAAGTTAGAAAAGCTGACCTCATTCTATAAGCATTGTTGCGCAAACTGTATTATTGTAAGCCTAGCACAGGGCTGTGGCCAAGGTGGTTACAAAAGAAATGTAGGATCAAGTCCATGCCTTTCAGAACATACAATCCAGTTCAGCAGAAGGAGTACAGCAGTCTCTTAAAGTTTTCTTTTAAAAAGAACATATATCTGAATCAATTTGCTCTATACCTGAAACTAACACAACATTTGTAAATCAACTATACTTCAATAAAAAATTTTTTTAAAGTTCCATCTGAGAATAAAGAAAAATCTAATATAGTCTAATCTAATAAAATTTAATTAAGTAACAAAAAAAGTTTTCTTCTAAAATAGATGAACTTGACTCTCTAAAAGTCTGAGGAGGTCTATGTAAATATATCGAGATTAAGAGTATGAAGAGTTGTTAATATGGCAAAAATTTTGTAGGTGGCTTGGAGGTGACAAACATATGGGTGACCCTGTGCTTGATCGAGTCCTACAGCTTCACAGTGAGCACTGGGGCTACTTCTGAGGACCCCAGAATGGCTGTTATTTTCTGTTATTGACACACACGGAGGAAGTGAGGTGAAAGTTACAAGGAATTCACCAATATGCCCAACCTTCCTTATGACGTTTGAAATGACTAATGACCATCCTACAGTTATGTTCTGCAGCTTCTTTTTTTCTTTTTAAATCCAAGTGTGTATAAGTCATGTGCACTCAGATCTAGACAGTGTTTATCACTTACATATTTGTATTTTTGCTGTGAAATGAAACATGCAGTGACCCCAAACCTGAAACTAACAGGACCAACTGAGGAAAGAAAGAACAGCTAGCCAGCATCCTCAAAACACACCACAACTAAGCAGGGCTCTGAAATGGACTACTGGCTTACAAAGATGCACAGATAATTGAATGAGGCATCGCTGTTGAGTCTGAAACGGGTATTTGATGGCTAGAGGGAGGAAGGAGATCCAGGTCCTTTCTGTCTTGATGTGGGGTGGGGACGTCCTGAGTCATGAAACAGTGGACAAAGGACAGCCCTGCTCTCTGATTGTTCAAAATCATTTTCAGACAAGTATTATTCTACAAGTAAAATGTATCTATTTCAGAGGTAAGTAGAACCTCTTTTCCTTCACTTTTTTTCCTTCACTCTTTGTTACAGCCACTTACACCACAGTGAGCGAACCCAGTCATTTGTCAGGAGCCTCAAACTCTGTGGCTCTTGGCTGAGATTAAAACCCCAACTTGTTCACGCTGTAAAAACAGACGCACGATAACAGGAACAAGAGTTGGCAATTCAGAGAAAGATAGATTTGCTCCTACTGTGGCTTTCCCTGTATAATCAGTGAACCTGTTGAAAGCAAAGTTGGGGTCAGGAATTCATTCTGAATGGGAGGCTATAATATGACACCCTTGGAAGTATTTGAAAAGCAAATGACCTCACTGCAACTCGTATTAGTCCTTCAGGTGTAATCACTCAAAGACGCCTTATGGCATATGCAGTTTGTGTTTTTATTAGTACAGAGTGTGTTTCAGTTTTCTGCAAGCCAATTTCAGCCCGGAGGCCAATGCCATAAACTTGAACCTGGAATACTCAAAGCAGAAATTTCCCTGTTGTTTGGCATTGAGCTCTACTCATTAGCCGTTAATGAGGCAGAAGTTGTAGAGCCAGGTCCCGTGCTGGCTGGTTGGCTTTATGTGGAGAGAACCATCTTTCAAAGGCACGGATTGAATGCCCATCTCTAGGTGAACATCAGACAGATGCCTATCATGAGACGCAATTTGATCCTGAGGAAGAGTATTGATGCTGAGTTTACTGTAGCCCATCCCTGTAACTGGACAAAAAAATGCCAAATATGGCCTGCTGTCTAGAACAGCCCTGGCATCTGTCCATAGGTGTAGCCAGCCGCATTTCCCTTTCATGGTAAGAGGAAAATCTAAAACACAAAAAGTAGATAAAGTTACCTATGTATAAAAGTCCAGTTTTCACTTAAAAACCAGCGTCCTATTGACCTAAAAGTGATATTTCGTTCTGCATAGAATGTTTTTTACACAGTATTTTCAGTGTTGTTCTTGGTTTTCAAATATGGTGTCATAAAAATCTCCCATTTTCCCATTTCATAATATATTACTGTCTAATCTATAAAGAGTAGAAAGTACTTAAGTCAATTTATGCGTCCCTACATTTGTCCATCCATCCATCCATCCATCCATCCATCCAGACTTCTAATACACTTCCTGAGGGTGTAATTTATCCTTGCTGTGTTCCTGTTGTTCTCTTTGCTGACTCCTTAGTTTTTTGAAATCTGGCTTCCAATCCAGCTATTCTCCCCATATTGCTCTCTCAAAGATTACCAGGTTAACCTTCATGTGCAATGTCTATTCTCAATCCCCAGCCTGAAGACAGAAAGGAAGGAAGGCAGACTTCAGAGGTGAGCCATCTCCTGGGTGCCCTGGCCCTCTGTTGGCAGGAAGGCAGGCATGACAAATCTTGTCCCTACCCACCCCCAGCAAGAGAGCTGTTGCAGGGCTGTATGTGAGCAAATAACCAAATGCTCTGTCTTCCAAATACGTTTCCTTTTCTTCCCATGACTGATGATCCTGGCTCCTCTTCAAGCTAAAGACCCTTTCAGAGTTGGATGCAAAATTTGTTGGGGTCAATGCAAAATGGAAATATGGGTTCCCTTGTTCAGAAAGCAGGAAAAAGTACCACAAAAGACACTCAAATATAAAGCTTTTTCCTTTCTCATGCAGTTTCTCTCTTCACTTGTGATGGTATCTTTTAATTTGCTATTGCTATTTAATGTCATTCTAAATAAAGAAAAATTAAAATTTAAAATTTTAGCATGAATTTTACCATTTATCTTTATATTCTACACCAATTTTTAAATGCAAATTTAAGAGCATTTGGTTTACATGTAGAATCATTGAACTTATGCAATTAGGATTTTTTAGCTGATACAGGCCATATGTATTTCATTCTCACCAGAACAGTGGAATCACCACACAAAACAAACTGCCGTTTTTAAAATTCACTTTTTGATATACACACATGCTACCAACACCCTACCATTGGCGAGTAAGGAAGGACTGAAAGAAAGAGGAAATGTGGGTCGCCTTAGCACTCCCTTTCCTTCTATGTCATTATTTTTGGCTAATACAAGGAAGTAACACAAGTAAGACAGGATATAAGAAGGTTTCATGGTTATTCGTGTTTCTTAGAATGGCATCGATTTCTTTCAAACCAGCAAATTCTTGTTTGAACAGAAGTCATGGCCTCTTGGGGCTTTCAGTGTTCCTCCCGTCTCTCTTCCTCAGTCAAAGATCACCTGGTATTCACTTTGAGTCTTGCACAACTCTCTCCTACACATCATGGGCACTGGAACTCTGTGTCGAGAGTCAGCATGACATGTGATGGGAAGGTGAGGAAGTGTGAACCTGTATAGGGTGCATAGTTCCTTTCCTGACTCACGTGCTCCATGGTCCCATCCAACTTTTGTTACAGACACAAATTCAGAGATCAAATTATAAGAATTTTGAGACTGTAGTAGTAGAACATTTCACTGGACTTGGAGCCCTTGAGACAGCACGGGTCACACCCATGAAGCTGGCCCCTAGACTCTTTCTGGTTTCTCTCTTTCATCCATCCAGCTATCGGTGTCATGTCTAATTCTGTTATCTTCTTCTCTTTCTAGATTCTGTTCACCCTTAGAGATTCAATTTATACCTCTATCTCTAGCTCCCGGGTTTTCCCCAGGCTCTGAATATCCAAGTGCCTGCCGAACCCATCTCAACACACAACATATCTAAAACAAAAGCCATCATTTTCCTCCTAAAGCTGTTCCTTCCTGTTTCTGCTACTAAAACCAAACTTCTCAGTCAGTTGGTCCTCAGTGTGCACAGTGCTGATTATGTAGTAGCTGCTCAATACACACCACTTTATTGTTCATTCTGAAAATCTGCTCCCAGTTACAAATTTGCAGCCTTCAATCTCAACCATTCAAAAGCTGGCTGTTCTGCTGGTAGATACCCATGTCTCTATTTCTATTCTCTTCCACTTTAAAAATTATTCTTACAGTATATCTTCAAGACATTGTACAGAAGCAATGAATTAATATAAAATTTAACCATCCATTTCTACTTAACACTCACTGAAAGCTTTTAACAGAAAAGGCATTGATATTAATAGTTAAAATGGATACTGGGGCTTGGAGTAGCTTTCACTTACATATGCTCACAACTTTGCCTTTCAATCATTCTTGAAGAAGCAGTTTCATTTCTTCTTTTCTATTTCCAGATTTTTATATATATGTACTTAAAAAAAACTCTGCCAGTGGGCCTCAGACTTAATCCCTTTCAAAGCCACACTGGCTACTGTCTTGCTATTTGTATTCTTTGTTGCAAGAATTGTAATTGGATGGACTTTAATTATGGTACCGATATTTTCAGTGCTTCCCACTTCTGGTTAGAACATAAAAGCAATGGCAGTATTTTGTGTTGTTTTTCTGGCACTTCCAGTTCAGACTAGAACCCAAGAAAGGTTCAAGAGTATTAAAAACAATAAAAAGACAAACAGAACTAATAAAGAAATATAGGGGTTTAGATTATTTCAAACCTTATGCTGGTATTTAGTTTCTATTTAAGTGAGATTCAAGTCAGTTTCTGTTTTTATGGGACCCTCCAAGCCAGTTGCTAGCCATCTTTGCTCTAGGTTTGGCAAGTGGAAAGACTAAACTGCCTTCTTGCTTAACTGGGGCTCATCCAGTCATTAACTGCCTGCAACACGGAGGTAGAATTTTTACTTATTTCAGATGGCCCAGGCACTGGAAATAATGTGCTACTTGTATAATAAATCCAAAGAAATGCCAGAATAACATGTGGCTTCCAAAGGTTGCCCAGAGAGCTATTAGGCACAAGAAATAGGAAGCCAACTTTGAATCCAGTATCAACCTCTTCATCCAAATATGCATTCTGGCAGAAATAAAAGTCCTAGTTATTTGTGAAATTTGAAAGTCAGATTTCAAATAAGTCTTACTTCTAGGCTGTTCTAAGATATATTTCATTCATGGTAATCTTCTAATCTGAGGGTACCCCAAACTATTTTACACTATTCCTTTAAACAGTCTTAACAGTTCTGTGACATTTCATTATGCAGTATCAAAGCCAATAAGGTAAGATGCTAATCAGTTCAAAAAACTTGATGAAATTTTTGATGCATCTAGCACTGTTATAAAACAGCAGTAAAAAGAATAACTCCTACCATAAAAAATGAATCCTCTTTGAGGTTAAAATAACATAGGCATATGAATAATTAAAGGAGAATACAGTATAGTATATAGTTCTATGTTGTATAAAATACAGAATAATATAGTATTTAAAATGAGGTCAGAAGAGGAAGAAGCCAGGTCCCTGTAGGGAGGAGAAAGTGAGGCTTAAACAGTCTTACTTCTTGGAAAGTTGGTATAAAGACCAGAGAGGACATCCTCAAAGGACTTGTGAAACACAAAATTCCTAAGGGGATTTAGACATTGATAGATGTTGCATGATATTTTGGCATTTCTTTAGCTATAAAAGGACAAGACATTTTCAAAGACTGAGCAGTGTGGAATAGTGAAGAATTGGGATGTGACATGGATTATAGAGGAATTTAAGAATTTGAAGAGTAGCTTGTCTTGATATAGTAAAAAATTACTTCTTAATGGGAGTGGGGTGACAGAGGGACATGAGAAGGGTCTATTGAGACTCTATTTTTAATTGGATTCTCTTTTTAATATTGAGTTGGAGGAGTCCTTTATATATTCTAGATACAAGTCCTTTATCAGATATATGATTTCCATATCACATTTCTCCCATTCTGTGGATTATCTTTTCACTTTTTTTTCATAGTGTACTTTGAAGCATGAAAGTTTTAAATTTTGAAGTCCAGTTTATCTGTTTGTTTCTCGTGTTGCTCATGCTTTTGGTATCATATCTAATAGTCATTTACCAAACCTAAGGCCATGAAGTTTTACGCCTATGTGTTTTTCTTAAGAGTTTTACAGTTTCTTACATTTAAGACTTTAATCAATTTTGAGATTATTTTTGTATGTGGTGTGAGGTTGTATATTTTTGCATGTGGTTATCCATGTGTCCCAGCGCCATTTGTTGAGAAGATTATTGTTTCATCATTGGATGGCCCTGACACCCTTGTCAAAAACCAGTTGACCTTAGATGCATGGGTTTATTTCTGGACACTCAATTCTATTCCATTGATCTCTATGTCTGTCCTTATGCGAACACCACACTGTTTTGATTACTCATGCTTTGTAGTAAGTTTTGAAATGGAGAAGTGTGATTCCTCCTACTTTGTTGTTCTTTTTCAGGATTGTTTTTGGTTATTTCAAGTCACTTGCAATACATGTGAATTTTAGAATCCGTCCATTTCTACACAGAAGTCAGGTGGGATTCTCATAAGGATTGTAGATAAGTTTGGGGGGTATTGTCATCTTTTTTTTTTTTTTTTTTTGCCATCTTAACAACATTAGGCCTTTAGACCCATGAACCTAAGATGTTTTTCCATTTAGTTAGATCTTTAATTTTTTTTGACAACGTTTTGTAGTTTTCAGAGTATACATTTCATACTTCTTTTGATAACTTGTTCCTCTTTTATTCTTTTTGATGCTAGTGTGAACAAAATTGTTTCCTTAATTTCATTTTTGGACTATTTTTAAAAACTTTTATTTTATACTGTCATATAGCTGATTTACAATGTTGTGTTAATTTGATGTGTACAGCCAAGTGATTCTGGACTGTTTATTGTATAGAAGTACAAGTGATTTTTGGAATTGATCTTATATCTTGCAACTTTGCTAAGCTCATTTATTAGTTCTAATAGTTGTTTAGTGGATTCCTTAGGATTTTCTACATACAGAATTGTGTCATCTGCTAATAGCGTTTTACTTTTTCCTTTTTCAATCTGTATCAGAAAAATCTTATTGTTATCTTAATTCTGGAGGGTAGGTATATAGTCCAGGAATACAAAATGATCAGGTGTTTTTTTCTGTCTCTCTTAGGTGCTTTCTAATCTCATTTCACCTTATTTGTATGGCCTGTTACAAAGATGCCTGCGTTTGTGACATTCACTGTTATTCTTACATCCCTTTTGAATAAGGTATAACTTCCTACACTGGATAAGCCCCATCTCATCAAGGTCAATGACACCTCTGAGAATAAAACTACCAAATGTTAATATATATCTATAACCCTGGGCCCAGATTACAGATGATTCCAGGTGTTCAATATATTAGGCCCCTTCCTCTTTACGTTGCAATTCAATACATAATAGTTTTTTTGTGTTGTTGTTTTTTGGGGTTTTTTGGCCACGCCATGTGGCTTGCAGGATTAGTTCCCTGACCAGGGATTGAACCCGGGCCCCCTGCAGTGGAAGTGCAGAGTCCTAACCACTGGACCACCAGGGAATTCCCTAAATATAGTTTGCCTTTCATTCACAATCTATACAGCCACTAGCAGAGGAAAATTTTATGCATGATTTTTCTCACCATCTGTTATTTTTAACAGTTACACAGTGTCTGTAGTTCATTTTCCTCCGAGTCCATCACATTTAAATATTAAACCCACTCGATGAGGTCAACAGGTTTTCTAACAAAAATGTTTTCCTTAATCTTCACTGAGATATGTTTTGTGTCTCATTCTTTCAGTAGCATGTTACCAGCTTTAATGTCTGAAAACATTCCACTGAATTTTGCTTTTGTGGTTACTTTTGATAACTAAAAGTTTAAAATAAATTTTGCATAACTAACTTCTCTGTTAAGAACATTTCTAACCACCAGCAATATGGTTTATTCTTCATTTTCCAGAGTTGCAAACTGGTGGGCCCTGTAATTCCCAAAGCATCTATTTTATTGATAGTGGCTATGTTCTTGGAAAAGGTGTTTCATATTTTGCATATTCAATGTAATCCTCTGAGGCTTGAGGAAATTCCTAACACCTGATTAAATAAGTTAAACATGTCATATGTTTTCTACATGTTATTTGCTCTGTTTTTATTAAATTCAGTCTAACTTATGGTAATTTGCAACCCATGGAGTAAAGAGCCTATTTAATGGTCAAAAGATTTATTATGATAATGATGACACATTCCAGGAAGAAGAAGCAGACGTTGAAAATGTTGGCCATCATCCTTGATGCATTTTTGACAATCATGGGCTCCAGACTAAAAAGTACCTCTTTTTTATTCCTTTCAACCTTCAAATCTATTTAATAAGATTTTGAAGATATAATATTAATTTATAATACTCATCCTTCTGGAAAAGCAAGACATAAATTGTGGCTTGTCAGTTTTGGTTCTGATAAGGTTGTGTAGGAAGGAGAGTTGTAAGAAAGTTATTGAAATAGATAATAAATGGCATTTGAAGTCCCTTCTCATCTAGAGATCCTATGATTCTAATCGTATGGAGCCAAGGGTTATCTTCATTAGATTTGAAATATATATTTTTGGTATTACTAACGTCTACTCTATGCATGCGTTTCACTGAAAATCCCTATATAAAATACTTTCAAGTGCCATCAGTGAGGTAGTAACGCCTTGCGTTTACATAGAATCTCTGTAGGTGCTTCAGTCAAGCACCCTAACTACTGCCCTGACCTGTACCTCCCATCTATCCAAATGTCCATCCCACTCTCTAGGGGATTATATCTTCCTCAGTTCTCTCTTCTCTCTACCACAGCCCTGGAAGTCTTCTCTGTCTTGAAAATTATAGAAAACAAGAACAAAACCCACTTCAATTTGAAATGGCTGTTTACTTTTTTAAAAAAAATTGAAAGAACCAATGTGCCAATGAGTGAAATGTAAAAATCAAAGGATTCTTACTAATAAAATTATTATTAGACTATTTTGTTCTTAAACTTAGTGAATTGTTTTTTCTTGTCTTTTACCAAGTCTTCTAAAAGAATGTTAGGTATTTCCCTCATAGGTAAAGAGTTCCTGACATGTAATAAGAATATTTGCACTGTTTCATCATTTTTATAAACATTTTCCTATTTGTTTTTCAGTTTGCAAACAATTTGGTTTTAAGTGCATAGAAAACAATTTTTTATGTAACCAATTATATAAAAACTTCATTTTTCAAATGACTATATAGTTTTAATGCTCTTGTGCATAATAAAATTAAGTTCATTAACAATTTTCAAGGGTGCCGTAGTTTCAAATTTTGCATTTAAATATTCAATTAACTTAAAATTTGTGTTTATAGTATGAGGTGAGAATTTAAGCTTTTTTTCCAAAATATTCATCTCTTTTAAAATAATTTTTTAATATAAATTTATTTATTTAGTTAGTTATTTTTGGCTGCATTGGGTCTTGTTGCCACGCACGGGCTTTCTCTATTTGTGGCGAGTGGGGCTACTCTTCATTGTGGTACGTGGGCTTCCCATCGTGGTGGCTTTTCTTGTCGCAGAGCACAGGCTCTAGGCGTGCAGGCTTCAGTAGTTGTGACATGTGGGCTCAGTAGTTGTGGCTCGCAGGCTCTAGAGCGCAGGCTCAGTAGTCGTGGCACACGGGCTTAATTGCTCTGTGGCATGTGGGATCTTCCCAGACCAGGGCTCGAACCCATGTCCTCTGCATTGGCAGGTGGATTTTTAACCACTGTGCCACCAGGGAAGTCCCTAAAATAATTTTTGGATCGGAGCACATAGGGTTCAAAATTCCTAACATGTAAAATAACGTGGGCTTAATGTATAGACAGTTATTTTTTTTATAGACATTCTATCTTGAGAATTATTTTTCTGTATTTTGTTGAATAGGAAGATAGATTTTGAACAATTATTTAGAAAATCATATTTTATCTACCAATACTTTTATACCACAATTTTCTTATTCATGAGCTCTTGATTTTACTCTCTTAATCAGTCGGCAGATATTTAGAAGTAATGTTTTTTTCAAGAAGTTAGCATAGGTGGTGTAGTGGGCTGAATGGTGGCCCCAAAGATATATCCACATCCTAATCCCCAGAACCTGTGATCATTACCTTATATGGCAAAAGATCAAATATTGCCTTGTATGGCAAAAGATGTGATGAAGCTGAGGAAGAAGGGATCCTGGATTATCTAGGTGAACCCAATGCAATCACATGTCTCCTTATTACAGGGAGGCTGAGGGAGTTTGGACAGACATGAAGAGGATAAGACAGTAGGAAGAAAGAGGCAGAGATTGGGCTGATGGAGCTATAAGCCAAGGAACCCCAAGGATGGCTGGCAGCCATCAGAAGCTGGGAGAGGCAAGGAGTAGTTCTTCCTCTGAGCCTCCCGAGGGCACGTGGCCTAGCTGACAGCTTGATTTTGAACTTTTGGCTTTCAGAACTGTGAGAAAATAAATTTCTGGTGTTTTAAGCCATGAACATTGTGGTAATTTGTTCCAGAAGTCCCAGGAAACTAATAAGGTGAACACTGATATAATAAATGAGAATGTCTTTAGAAAACAAACTTATGGTTACCAAAGGGGAAAGGAGGTGGAGGAGGGATAAGTTAGGAGTTTGGGGTGAGCAGATGCAAACTATTATGCATAAAATAGGTAAACAACAGGGTCCTACTGTAGAGCACAGGGAACTATATTCAATATCCTGTGATAAACCATAATGGAAAAGAATATGAAAAAGAATATGTATATATATGTATAACTGAATCACTTTGCTGTACACTAAAAACTAACAAAACATTGTAAATCAACTATACTTAAATCAAAAAAAAAAGAGAGAGAGAGAATGTGTTTTTCTGCCCTAACGTATGAGCTACAAATTGGCAAGGTATAAAATTGGGGGGTTACACCCTTATTTTTTTAATATTCTCTGGACATTGCTTTATTGACTATTATCCTTGACCATCATTCTTTTTAAGGGAACATATATTTTCTTCCTGATTATTTATAGGATCTTTTTTCTTCCTCCTTTTTTTGGTAAAACTTTTTCAAGGGTGTGCTTTTTATTGATAACTTTCTACAATAGAGTGAGCCTTTTTATATACATACAGAGGTTATTTCCTTCAGCTGAGAATATTTTGTTCTATAAAGGCTTTGTATTAGTCTGTTCAGGCTGCTGTAACAAAACACCATAGACTGAGTGGCTTATAAACAACATAAATTTATTTCTCACAGTTCTGGAGGCTGGGAAGTCCAAGATCAAGGTGCTGGCAGATTCAGTATCTGGTGAGGAAAGACGTCTTTCTTGTATGCTTTCTTGTTCATAGACAGCTGTGGCATTGCTATAACCTCGCACAGCAGAAGGGTCCAGAGTACTCCCAGACCTCTTTTATAAGGGCACTAATCCCTTTCCCAAATCTAATCACTTCCCAAAGGCCCTCACCTCCAAATACCATCACATTGGGGGCTTGGTTTCAGCATGTGAATTTTGGGGGGAAATAAACATTCATCCCATTGCAGGCTCTGGTTATTATTTTTATTTATTTTGAGCTTTTCTTTATGAACACTGTGTCTTATGTTGGTCCCCTTCTCTGACCTTAATCTCCATGATCCTTCTATCATTTTCATCCTATTGTCCGTTTTCTCCATCTTCTTGGATGGCTCTTTGTTCTCCATAATATTGTTTCCATTTTCTGCAACAGTTCTTATGTTCCTTACATAATGTTTCCAATGTTGATTTTTATTCAGCTCTCATGTTGTTAGCTCTGTTTCAGTCCTTTCTAATTTCAAGTTGTCTTTTCTATCTTGTTTTTCTTTTAACTTATGATTTTTCTAATCTTGTTTATAGAGGTTTTATCTTGTTCTTAGTTGAAGATGCTGAGCATTTTCCTGAAAAGTTCTTTTGAATCCTGTATTAGATAGTTTCAGAGATACACTCTTCTTCTGTATCATTCAGATATTTTCTCATACAATTACATCCTTTTTCTTATTAAATTATATTTAATATTCTCATTAAAATGACAGATAGCCTAAAGAAGTTTACAGCAAAGGAAAGTAATTCTTTGCCTCATTTTGGCTTAACTCTGACCATCTAATTTCTGCTATCGAAGGACAACACTTCTGAACTCTTTCATTTAGTTTCTTCTGGTAATTACCTTCTTGGTTTAAATAACATGCTTATATTGCCATCTCTTTAATTTATTGTTTTGTCTTTATCATCATACTATGGAATATGAGGATTATCTCCTTAATATTATCTCTCTAATATACCTCTCTCCACATATCCCAAAAGACTATTTTCATAATTTTTCTGTCAATCAGTATTTAATGTTTACATTATCATGACTATGTATATTTCCCTCATTAGCCATGTAATATCACATAAATACAATTGTTTTGCTCCCCCTAATGCTTATTATTTGATTAATTTTCATTTTTATCATTAATTCATACCTAAATATTTTCACTGAAGATTAATCTCCTCTCAATTTATCAGTCTTATTTATCTCCTGGAGATGTCCTTTCTGGAATCCCTCCTACTTTGACTGGGACTGTGTGCTCTCTGGAGCAGCGTAGCACAGCTATCATCTTGAGACTTTGCTTCCCCCTATGTTAAATTCCCCTTCACCGTCATCACCATCATCACCCCCTTCATCAGAATTCACTTTACTGTTTTGAACCCTTTCTTTCCTGGACTCTTGTATACCTCTTTCTTAGTTTCTTTCCTTGCTTCAGTAGAGCTTATTTTCCAGGAACTTCTAAGAAAGGTTGTAAGTGAAGTAACATTTTGAGAATTCACAGGTCAAAAAAATTTTTTTGTTATTCTACCCTCACACTTTTTTGCTCCTTTGGCAGGATATAGAATTGCAGTTTCCAAATATTTTTCTTTTATAATTTGGCGTCCTCACTATATTTATTTGTGGAGTCTAGTGTTACTTTTGGGAGGCTTTTAGGATCTTCATCTCTGAGGTTCTTGAATGTCACAACCAAGTAACTTGGGAAGTGTCTGTTCATTCATTTTGTTGTGTGAAGTAGACCTTAGATAAGGGAGATCGTGCTATCTGGGTCTAGAAATTTATATTTTAATTTGATATTTTTCTCTTTTACATTTTCTCTAATCTTCCTTGTCCTTTCTTTACTTGGATATTGACCGTCCTGGTTTTTATCTCTAATATTATTATGTTTTCCCTATTTTCCATCTTTTGTCCTTTTGTTCCTTCCTGGCGGATTTTCTCAACTTTTTTTTTGGCATTTTAATCAAATTTTGCATTTATCTTATCAAATCCTTAATATCCAGAAGCTTCTTTGTGTTTCCCTGAACATATCTTTTTAAAATAGATTCCTGTGTTTTTTTCCTTTTGGAGTCAATATTTCTCTCACTTTTTGAGGATATTAATTTTTATTTTTTCAAAAAATTTACTTCTGTTGTCTCTAGCTCCCCTGAGTTTCTTTGTTTCTGTTTGTGTATCTTAGTCTCAATATTTGGGATTCTCCTCAACCTCCATTGATTGGCCACTTAAAGCTGATTGTAGCTGTGTGCAGTGTGAGAGAGGGTTTTCAAGTAACAGCTTCAAACTAAAGTTTGAGTGGACAGAGATTCAGACATTTTTCTAGGAGGATCCCCAACTGTCAGTACCTGTACGTCTTATCTCTTGGGCAGGTGTGTTTCCCCAGTGAGGACTCCAATCCCTGCCTATAGGGCATAAGTGTGGCTGCCATTAAAAAAATTTTTTTTTTAACATCTGTATTGAATTATAATTGCTTTACGATGTTGTGTTAGTTTCTGCTGTACAACAAAGTGAATTGGCTATATGTATACATATATCCCCATATCCCCTCCCTCTTGAGCCTCCCTCCCACCCTCCCCATCCCACCCCTCTAGGTCATCACAAAGCACTGAGTTGATCTCCGTGTGCTATGCAGCTGCTTCCCACTAGCTATCTATTTTACATTTGGTAGTGTATATATGTCCATGCTACTCTCTCAGTTCACCCCAGCCTCCCGTTCCCCTCCTGTGTCCACAAGTCGGTTCTCTATGTCTGTGTCTCTATTCCTGCCCTGCCACTAAGTTCATCAGTACCATTTTTCTAAATTCCATGTATATGCGTTAATATACAGTATTTGTTTTTCTCTTTCTGACTTACTTCACTCTGTATGACAGATTCTAGGTCCATCCACATCACTACAAATGACTCAATTTCGTTCCTTTTTGTAGCTAATATTCCATTGTACAAACTCACGCATGTATGGTCACCTTATCTTTGACAAAGGAGGCAAAAATATACAATGGAGAAAAGGCAGCCTCTTCTATAAGTGGTGCTGGGAAAACTGGACAGCTACATGTAAAAGAACGAAATTAGACCACTTCCTAACACCATACACAAAAATAAATTCAAAATGGATTAAAGGCCTAAATGTAAGGCCAGACACTATAAAACTCTTAGAGGAAAATATAGGGAGAACACTCTTTGACATAAATCACTGCCATGTTTTAGAGCCAAGTAGAAGGGAAGGGGCCTGAGTGTCACAGTTGTATATGTTGGACCTCTTGGTTTGATCTTTCAGTTCTTATATTACAGAACTCTAGCTCTGCTCTTAGAATTCCTAAGTCCAGAATTTCTGGTTCAGCTTGTCCAAAGCGTTTACCTTGGCCAGTTAGGGGTGAGTGTTTGCCAGGCTTCACAGAGTTCAGGGTATATCTGCTTCCTTCATATACTTTTAAGCAACACTTCTGCTCTAAATTCTAACCTATAAAAGCCTGAAGGCTTTCTGGGTTCCTGTGGCGCCAACTGGCTTGTATATTTACCTGTTCCTCACCATCAGCACCCTTGCAGGCTTAGATACTTCTCTTTTCTCTGCTTTTCAGTTTTCAAATTTTTGTTCCTATTTCTCGTCTACTCTTATCTTTTTTCCCTTTGTCCTCTTGAATTTAAGTTAATGCCGTGTGTGTGTGTGTGTGTGTGTGTGTGCATGTGTGTTTCAAATTCCTTTAAATAATTTGACTGAGATATCAAGAGAAAGCAGAGGTAACTATGTTTTCAATCTACCTTGAAGTCCCAACCATGATGTCTTTATCCTTTTCCTTCTGCAATACTTTTTTATAGGTTCTTTGTTGTCACTTTCTTCTTAGTTTCCCTCCTTCCATATTTTATAACTTGGTGGAACCAGGTGGGTTACACAGTCATCTCACTCTTCTCATCCTTGTTCAGATCTCTAGCTTTATGGCAGGTTCATCTCCACAATTTGTGAATTTGTCCGTTTCTATGGAGTATATCTCTGCTCTGTTCTAGGTGGGTTTTCTTTTTCTTTTCTTTTTTTCCTTTCTTCCTTCTGCCCCCACTAATTAGCTTATTGTTCATTTAAACTGATAACAGTGTCTGAAAAATTATATTATAGGCATACACTGTGTCTCCATCCTTTCCTACCCAAGTACTGTGTCTGTCAGGACTACTTGTCTCAGAAAATGCACCGCACCCAGAAGTTGTCTTTTACTTTGTGCCTGATTGTTTTTCAGGAGTTTGCAGTATCTGGAATTGGACAGAGGTTACTTTGCTTTAGAGAATGTCTCTCAATGGGTAGAGAGGGGTATTTGCAGTGTCCTGGTGGTTATAGGTCCTGGGACTCTGAGTAAATGGATGGATGGTGGTAGAGGGAGGAAGCTCATTCTTTGGAATTTTGTTCCATGAAGCCAAGGTAGAGTGTGTGTCAGAAACTACAGCTCCACCAACTGTCTTTTACCTAGTGCTAATTCCTCCCAGATTCTAATTGTCCTTCAGTCTTTGTTTTCATTGTTATTGAGAATTTTCATCAAATTTTGTTTTCAACAGCTATTTAGTTAGAAATTGAAAGAGGATGATTGGGGATTGTCACCCAGATTCTCTCTAAGCCAGAATTCCTATCCTATTTGAAATTATACTTGTCATTAACTTTAAACTTTAAAAGCATCCTTTTAACCCAAAGTTCCCTAATATTCTTTCTAACATCAAGACTGAAAAGTGCATTTTAAAGACTAGTGCATATTTTCACTCTTTCCCCAACCCACCTCTCATCCCTATAATCACTTCCTAGTTTCTGGTAATGTAAGCTAGATTAGTGTAACTACATTGTTTTATATTATATATTGCCTTTAATTATTTTGGACATTTGCATTCAACTTTATAAGCAAACATTTTAAAAATTCTGAGCTATGTTTCATGTGTTTTTTTTTAAATTTTATTTTATTTTTTGATTTTTCATGCTTATTTTATTGAATTTTATTTATTATTTTTTGTAGAGCAGGTTCTTATTACTTATCTATTTTATACATATTAGTGTATATATGTCAATCCCAATCTCCCAATTCATCCCACTCTGAGTACATGGGTGGCTAGAGGCAGAGGCAGGAAGCTCATCCTTTGGAATGTTGTTCCATGAAGCCAGGTAGAGTGTGTGTCAGGGACTACAGCTCTACCGTCTTTTAGCTAGTGCTAATTCCTCCCAGATTCTCAATGTCTTTTAGTCTTTGTTTTCATTGTTATTGAGAATTTTCATCAAATTTATAGTTTCCTTTGCTGTGCAAAAGCTTTTAAGTTTCTTTAGGTCCCATTTGTTTATTTTTGTTTTTATTTTCATTACTCTAGGAGGTGGGTCAAAAAAGATCTTGCTGTGATTTATGTCAAAGAGGGTTCTTCCTATGTTTTCCTCCAAGACTTTTATGGTGTCCGGCCTCATATTTATGTCTTTAATCCGTTTTGAGTTTATTTTTGTGTATGGTGTTAGGAAGTGTGCTAATCTCATTCTTTTACATGTAGCTGCCCAGTTTTCCAAGCATCATTTATTGAAGAGACTGTCTTTTCTCCATTGTATATCCTTGCCTCCTTTGTCATAAATTAGTTGACCATAGATGCGTGGGTTTATCTTTGGGCTTTCTATCCTGATCCATTGGTCTATATTTCTGTTTTTGTATCGTCTTGTACCATAGCGCCAGTACCATAGCGTCTTGATTACTGTAGCTTTGTAGTATAGTCTGAAGTCAGGGAGCCTGATTGCTCCAGCTCCTTTTTTTTCCCTCAAGGTTTCCTTGGCTATTCAGGGTCTTTTGTGTCTCCATACAAATTTTAAGATTTTTTTGTTCTAGTTCTGTAAAAAAAATGCCATTGGTAATTTGATAGGGATTGCATTGAATCTGTAGATTGCTTTCGGTAGTATAGTCATTTTCACAATATTGATTCTTCCAATCCAAGAACATGGTATATCTCTCCATCTGTTTGTGTCATCTTTAATTCCTTTCATCAGTGTCTTATAGTTTTCTGCATATAGGTCTTTTGTCTCCTTGGGTAGGTTTATTCTTAGGTATTTTATTCTTTTTGTTGTAGTAGTGAATGGGATTGCTTCCTTAATTTCTCTTTCTGATCTTTCGTTGTGAGTGTATACGAATGAAAGACATTTCTGTGCATTAATTTTGTATCCTGGAACTTTACCAAATTCATTGATTAGCTCTAGTAGTTTTCTGGTGACATCTTTAGGATTATTTACGTATAGTATCATGTCATCTGCAAACAGTGACAGTTACTTCTTTTTGTCCAATTTATATTCCTTTTATTTCTTTTTCTTCTCTGATTGCCGTGGCTAGGACTTCCAAAACCATGTTGAATAATAGTGGTGAGAATGGACATCCTTGTCTTGTTTCTGATCTTAGAGGAAATGCTTTTAGTTTTTTACCATTGAGAATGATGTTTGCTGTGGGTTTGTCACTTATGGCCTTTATTATGTTGAGGTAGGTTCCCTCTATGCCCACTTTCTGGAGAGTTTTTATCATAAATGGGTGTTGAATTTTGTCAAAAGCTTTTTCTGCATCTATTGAGATGATCATATGGTTTTTATTCTTCAGTTTGTTTATATGGTGTATCACATTGATTGATTTGCATATATTGAAGAATACTTGCATCCCTGGGATAAATCCCACTTGAGCATGGTGTATGATCCTTTTAATGCATTGTTGGATTGTGTTTACTGGTATTTTGTTGAGGATGTTTGCATCTATATTCATCAGTGATATTGGTCTGTAATTTTCTTTTTTTTGTATTACCTTTGTCGGGTTTTGGTATCAAGGTGATGGTAGCCTTGTACAATGAGTTTGGGAGTGTTCCTTCCTCTGCAATTTTTTGGAAGAGTTTGAGAAGGATGGATGTTAGCTCTTCTCTAAATGTTTGATAGAATTCACCTGAGAAACCATCTTGTCCTGGACTTTGGTTTGTTGGCAGATTTTTAATCACAGTTTCAATTTTAGTACTTGTGATTGATCTGTTCATATTTTCTATTTCTTCCTGGTTCAGTCTTGGAAGGTTATACTTTTCTAAGCATTTGTCCATTTCTTCCAGGTTGTTCATTTTATTGGCATAGAGTTGCTTGCAGTAGTCTCTTAGGATGCTTTGTATTTCTGCAGTGTCCGTTGCAACTTCTCCTTTTTCATTTCTAATTTTATTGATTTGAGTCCTCTCCCTCTTTCTCTTGGTGAATCTGGATAAAGGTTTATCAATTTTGTTCATCTTCTCAAAGAACCAGCTTTTAGTTTTATTGAGCTTTGCTATTGTTTTCTTTGTTTCTATTTCATTTATTTCTGCTGTGATCTTTATGATTTCTTTCCTTCTACTAACTGTGGGTTTTGTTTGTTCTTCTTTCTTTAGTTCCTTTAGGTGTAAGGTTAGATTGTTTATTTGAGATTTTTCTTGTTTCTTGAGGTAGGATTGTATTGCTATAAACTTCGCTCTTAGAACTGCTTTTGCTGCATCCCACAGGTTTTGGACCATCATGTTTTTGTTGTCATTTGTCTCTAGGTATTTTTTGATTTCCTCTTTGATTTCTTCAGTGATCTCTTGGTTATTTAGTAACGTATTGTTTAGCCTACACGTGTTTGTGTTTCTTTACATTTTTTCCCCTATAATTGATTTCTAATCTCATAGCGTCATGGTCGGAAAAGATGCTTGATATGATTTCAATTTTCTTAAATTTACTGAGGCTTGATATGTGACACAAGATGTGATCTATCCAGGAGAATGTTCCATGTGCACTTGAGAAGAAAGTGTAATCTGCTGTTTTTGGATGGAATGTCCTGTAAATACCGATTAAATCTGTCTGGTCTATTGTGTCATTTAAAGCTTGCCTTTCATTATTAATTTTCTGTTTGGATGATCTGTCCATTGGTGTAAGTGAGGTGTTAAAGTCCCCACTATTATTGTGTTACTGTCGATTTCCTCTTTTAGAGCTGTTAGCATTTGCCTTATATACTGAGGTGCTCCTATGTTGGGTGCATATATATTTATAATTGTTATATCTTCTTCTTGGATTGATCCCTTGATAATTATGTAGTGTCCTTCCTTGTCTCTTGTAACATTCTTTATTTTAAAGTCTATTTTATCTGATATGGGTATCGCTACTCCAGGTTTGTTTTGATTTCCATTTGCTTGTAATATCTTTTTCTATCCCCTCACTTTCAGTCTGTATGTGTCCCTAGGTCTGAAGTGGGTCTCTTGTAGACAGCATATGTGGATCTTGTTTTTGTATCCATTCAATGAGCCTGTTTCTTTTGGTTGGAGCATTTAATCCATTCACATTTAAGGTAATTATCTATATGTGTGTTCCTATTACCATTTTCTTAATTGTTTTGGGCTTGTTTTTGTAGGTCCTTTTCTTCCCTGTGTTTCCCCCTTAGAGAAGTTCCTTTAGCATTTGTTGTAGAGCTGGTTTGGTGATGCTGAATTCTGTTCACTTTTGCTTGTCTGTAAAGCTTTTAGTTTCTCCATCAAATCTGAATAAAATCCTTGCCAGGTAGAGTAATCTTGGTCGTAGTTTCTTCCCTTTCATCACTTTAAATATATTGTGCCACTCCCTTCTGGCTTGTAGAGTTTCTGCTGAGAAATCCGCTGTTAATCTTATGGGAGTTCTCTTATATGTTATTTGTCATTTTTCCCTTGTTGCTTTTAATAATTTTTCTCTGTCTTTAATTTTTGTCAATTTGATTACTATGTGTCTCGGTGTGTTTCTCCTTGGGTTTCTCCTGTATGGGACTCTCTTGCTTCCTGGACTTGGGTGGCTATTTCCTTTCCCATGTTAGGGAAGTTTTCAACTATTATCTCTTCAATCATTTTCTTAGGTCCTTTCTCTCTTTCTTCTCCTTATGGGACCCCTACAATGCGAATGTTGGTGCATTTAATGTTGTCCCAGAGGTCTCTTAGGCTGTCTTCATTTCTTTTCATTCTTTTTTCTTTATTCTGTCTTGTGACAGTGATTTCTACCATTCTGTCTTCCAGGTCACTTATCCATTCTTCTGCCTCAGTTATTCTGCTATTGATTCCTTCTAGTGTAGTTTTCATTTCAGTTATTGTATTGTTCATCTCTGTTTGTTTGTTCTTTAACTCTTCTGGGTATTTTTTCTTTAATTCTTCTAGGTCTTTGTTAAACGTTTCTTGCATCTTCTTGATCTTTGCCTCCATTCTTTTTCCGAGATCCTGGATCATCTTCACTCTCATTATTCTGAATTCTTTTTCTGGAAGGTTGCTTATCTCCACTTCATTTAGTTGTTTTTCTGGGGTTTTGTCTTGTTCCTTCATCTGGTACTTAGCCCTCTGCCTTTTCATCTTGCCTTTCTGTGAGTGTGGTTTTTGTTCCAGGCTGCAGGATTGTAGTTTTTCTTGCTTCTGCTGTCTGCCCTCTGGTGGATGAGGCTATCTAAGAGGCTTGTGCAAGCTTCCTGATAGGAAAGACTGGTGGTGGGTAGAGCTGGGTGTTGCCCTGGTGGTCAGAGCTCAGTAAAAGTTTAATTCACTCGTCTGCTGATAGGTGGGGTTGAGTTCCCTGCCTGCTGGTTGTTTAGCCTGAGGCACGACCCAGCACTGGAGCCTAAGAGCTCTTTGGTGGGGCTAATGGTGGACTCTAGGAGGGCTCATACCAAGGAGTGTGTCCCAGAACTTCTGCTGCCAGGGTCCTTGTCCCCGTAGTGAGCCACAGCCACCCCCCCCCCCGCTTCTGCAGGAGACCTTCTAACACTAGTAGGTACATCTTATTCAGTCTCCTATGGGGTCACTTCTCCTTCTCCTGGGTCCCGATGCACACATTACTTTGTGTTTTCCCTCCAAGAGTGGAGTCTCTGTTTCCCCCAGTCTTGTCAAATCCGCTAGACTTCAAAGTCTGATTCTCTGGGAGTTCCTCCTCCTGTTGCTGGACCCCCCAGGTTGGGAAGCCTGACATGGGGCTCAGAACCTTCACTCCAGTGGGTGGGCTTCTGTGGTATAAGTGTTCTCCAGTTTGGGAGTCACCCAACGAGTGGTTATGGGATTGATTTTATTGTGATTGCACCCCTCCTACCATCTCATTGTGGCTACTCCTTTGTCTTTGGGTGTGGGGTATCTTTTTTGGTGATTTGCAGTGTCTTACTGTTGATGATTGTTGAGCGATTAGTCGTGATTCTGGTGCTCTCACAAGAGGGAATGAGCACATGTCGTTCTACTCTGCAATCTTGAACCATTCTGATTTTTCCTGTTTCATGTGTTTTAATGTTTACTTTCAATACTAGTTTTTATGTACAAGACTCCCATTCTTGAGGCATTTAATTTGATTGGCTGTCATTTAGAGTATGCTATTCAGCAAAAAAAAAACATTGTTTTTGTTCTGTGTTTCCTTTCTTTTCTTTGTAAAGGATTACTTGAGTCAAATATTTCTTAATTCTAGGTTTTCTGAGGACTTTATTCTACTGTCTCAGTAGTGAGTGATACATTGACTCTTCATATAAAAAATTTTTTTTCCATCAAAAGTCCTTCCACCGGAATCAAAAGATGTTGCAACATTGTCTCCTGGCATCTCAAGTAGCAGAGGAAAATGTTTGCCAATCTGATTTTGTTGCTTTGTTTATAATCTCTTGTTGGTTTGTTTGCTTGCATGTATGCTTGTAGGATTTCTTTTTCCTTATCTAATTCCAAAGTTCTTCCACTGTGCATTTTGCATGGATCTCTTTCAATACATTAACCTGAACTGTGGTTGGCTATTCATGTCTGCATATTTGGGTCTCCTATTTTAAAACTTTTTCTTTAGTTGTATCTTTGTTACTTCCTCTCTGTTCTTTGTTCTGGTTTCTTGTTTTAGGGCATCTCCAAGGCTGAAATTAAAATCTCTGTTCTCACCTCTCTGCTTTCCATGTCTATCATTTTCTTTTACTGTTTTCAGATCTTTTTCTCCTTCTTCTGTGTTCTGGAAAGGCTTCATAAGTTTGTTCCATATCCTGCCATTTCAGTTTTCCTCTTTGCTTCCTGCATTGGCTTTCATTTGTTATTGCTCTTTTATTTCCACTTCATCTCCCCCAGCCCTCTATTCTCCCCAGGTTGTTGTATGTGCATTTCATTCTGTAGACATTTTTTAGTCAGGGTGCTAGAGACTGTTCATGTAACCTGCTTCTCCTTTCTCCTGGGCACCCACTAGACAACAATTTCTCAGCCCCTCTTGAAGTTATGTGAGCATAATTTACCAATGGAGTATATGAAGAACAGATACAAATCACTTCCACACCTGGCCCATAAAAGTCTCCCACGTGTGGTCTCCCATGCTATTTCCCATTCCATGGCAATCTAAAAAGCCATGTGTTGAAGATGGTGCAGCCACATGGTAGAAAGAGCCTAGTTCCCTGAATTGCCAATTGGAGGAGAGCTGTCTGCTAATCAGGAACATCTGTTTTGGATTTCACATACCAGAGCAATAAAGTTTTATTTCTTGTTCCACTGAAATGTGGAGCTTCATTTGTCATAGCAGTAAGTATCATCTTAACTCATATTCATAGCCTGTTTTTTCATTATGCATGACTTTTTTATTTTTTGCCTCTCTTGTAAAAGCCATATCTTTGACATTCTTTTTGTGTGTGTGTGTGGTACGTGGGCCTCTCACTGCTGTGGCCTCTCCCGTTGTGGAGCACAGGCTCCGGACATGCAGGCTCAGTGGCCATGGCTCACGGGCCCAGCCGCTCTGTGGCATGTGGGATCTTCCCGGACCAGGGCACGAACCCGTGTCCCCTGCATCAGCAGGCAGACTCTCAACCACTGCGCCACCAGGGAAGCCCGACATCCTTTTGAGAATGACCAGCTTTCCCTAATTTTTTATCATCTGAGTCCTAATGTGCTGTTCTCTTTCCCTCGTGTTGTCATGTCTATAAATTCCATGTTAATTTTTGTCTCTTTACTCATTCTTTAAATGTAATGATTTTTGCCAAATGGAGATTGTCAGCAGACAGTCTCTGTGATTTTTACACGGCTCTGCTAACTTTACACTTATTTTTATGGAGGAATCTCTTTCTAGGATCTTTACCTATTGGAAGGTTTTCAGTATTTGATTAGCATCCATATAGAGCTGCTTGATACATCAAGGTGCAATTCTATACTACTTCCATGATTTGGTCCTTAAATCTGTGAACCAAAAAAGTGCAGTGAAAATCACAGTCTCCCAGCATGCATTGCTGCCAGGGCTTTCTTGTTTCTGGTCCAGCTCCAATGCTTTACCTCCGGGCAGAAGAACTAGGGACTCATCCACTCCCTCCACACACATGCGTTTTTTCTTGACTTGTTTCATGTTTAAATTGTAACTACAACTTACCAGTTCTATATTGTATGTGGTATAGAGACTGGTACTCAGATCATCCGACAAACAATTTTTTTTAGGAGGGGACAGATACACAGTTACTTTTTGATAAGAACATAGGCCTTCAGTTTTCTTAAAATACAGATTTCTAGGCCCCTTCTATGGAAATTCTGATTTAGTAAATCTAGGGTTAAGTCCAGTAATCTGTATTTTTAAAAACTCCTAGGTGATTTTGACATGTAGCTAAGAACATGATCTGGAAGGAAATTAACACTATAGTAGATAATTTTAAAATTCAATTTTCTCACAACCTAAGTTTCTGTTGACAGATAAGTGGTGTTTATATAAAATAAAATGTTATTCAGCTTTAATAATACATGCTACAACATGGATGAACCTTGAGGATATTATGCTAGTAAAATAAACCAGTCAGAAAAAGAACAAATACCATGTTATTTTGCATATATGAGATACATAGAGTAGTCAAAATCATGGAGACAGAAAGTAGAATTGTGTTTGCAAGGGGCTGAAGGCAGGGAGAAATGGAGTTATTATTTAATGAGTGAAAAATTTTAGTTTTGGAAGAGGAAAAGTGTTCTGGAGATGGCTGATGGTGATGATTGCACAGTGTAGATGTAGTTCATACCATTGAAATGTGCACTTGAAACGATTCAACTGGAAAATTTTGTATTATGTAGTTTTTACCACATTTAAAAAAATAAATAATAATTAAATGATCTCCTTACTATACACCTTGAATTTTTATATCATTAGAATCATAGACTTTGAGATCTAGAAAGACATTAGAGATGAGAGGCCCCGAGAGATGGAGAGATTTACATAAGACCAACAAGTAAGTGAGAAACAGAGAGAGAACTACAAGCTATAACTCTTGGTTGTATTTACCAGAATACCATATTTTAAGTATTGAGCATTTCTTTTTTCCTGATTGCTGGTATGAAAGGTTTGTTCTAGAAACTTTATTGCTACTTCCATCAGTCTCCTTCTTGAGACAGGGAAGTACCTTGAGTTGGAAGAAGTATGGCTGTCCTTATTTCTAGTTAAGTCAGTAAAGGTCTTGGGCTATTGGAAGCAATTAGGATTTTTAGGAACAGGTATATCTGGGAACTCAGGAGTTGATATAATGGTTGGGTCTCCAGCATGGAGAGCCATGGGCTCTGGAGTGGGGAGTGGAAAGGAATTCAAGAAAAACTTGTCCTTGTGTTTTCCTGGCTTTGAAGCTTCCAAGGGAACTTGGATGGACCCCCTGTGGTGTTTTATGACTAGTTAAATTGTACTTATGCAAAGAAGAGGAATGGCCAACATTACAGATGACTATCTGGAAAAGACTTTTCCCAGAGGAAAGAAGTGGAACAACTCACCAATAGAGAATTTAATGAATTACAGTTTGGAAGAAGCCAAACAAAGATGAGTTTACATTAATTTGCCACACACAAAACATTCTCAAAATATACAGGGGATAATGACTAAGCCTTGTGTAAGGGAATTAACTGGGTTGTATGTACACCACAACTTTGGAAAAAGAGACTGCTAACATTCCTTAAGCCACACTGGAATTCAAGACCAAAATACTTAACTCCTTCAACGGTTGAGTCTAAATTGTGCAACCACTATGCTGCCAGAGTTTCCTCTGGTTATGACTTGTTACAGATGCAGTTGCCACGTGTCACTGAGAAATCGTAACAGCTTGGTCATGTCAACTGAGGAAATATGGATTCAAAGAATTTGCTCTTTACAGCATTTTTCAGAACAAACCACTTTGTGGTCAGCGAAGGGATTACATCTGGGGTGTCTGAAAATAAAGTCATTTCAAAAGCAGGATGAAATGGAAGGACTTAAAATAGCATGTGTAGGGATAGGTTATTTTATTCCCAAGAAGGCATGACAGTTTTGGACACTTAGTTAGCACAGCAGGTGATGACAATGAAACCTAAGAAACCTGATCACTTTAACATGATCTTCTACAAGGGTCTTAAAACTACCATCTCATTAATTCATGTTCCAGTGAATTTTTCTTAATGTCTGCAGTATTATTGAACCCAAGTTCATGTGCCCAACAAACCAAAATGATGGAGTTTGGAGCATAGAAAGGTTTATTGCAAGGGCCAAGCAAAGAGAATGGGCATCTCTTGCTCAAAAGATTTGAATTCCCCTGTGGTTTTCAGGGAAGAGTTTTTAAAGGCAAAATTTGGGGTGAGCATTGCAGGGTGTGTGACTTTCTTCTGATTGGTTGGTGGGGAGGTAACAAGGTGGCTTCCAGGTGTCTCAATCTTCAGGCTTCTTGTTCCAACCAGTCTGGGGTCCACATACTTGTGCTCGCCCCGAAGTTACCAACCTCCACCTGGGTGGGGGTCTCTGTTCTTACAGAAGAACTCAGAGATATGCATCAGATTGTTATGTATATCCCATGAAGAGGAGCTAGGACTCTGCTTTATGCTTGCACTATTGTTTCTTGACTGCTTTTCCTTTGTTTCTGCATTCCCTCACTCCCCTAATTAGTAACTGTTTGAATCTTCCCTTTGGAGGGAAGGTCTAGAAGGCTAAAGCCTTTTCCCTACAAACAAGAAGCAGGAGACACAGAAAGGATTTTGTACCCCAAGAGGGCCCCGCAGGGTCCTGCTTGGTTTCAACAGTACTGTTTGTTATAAGTGGAAAAGGGTAAGACAGTGTTGTGAGTTGAAACCTCTTTCTCTTGGTTTGAAAAATCAAATGAGACAAATATAATATTGTTGTTTTCAAAGCAATAGGATTTCTTTTCCTGTTTAGAGGCTGATGGGAATGTTTCCTTCAACTGTGTATGTAAGAAACAAGAACCTACTTTTCTGTTTCATTTCGGACCTTCCTGGCAAAGACTTACTGCTGACACGGGTCTGGAACAGGCTGGTATTTTCCTCCTGGGTTATACTTTAGCAGAGTTGTATTATGAATTCAGCTCCCACATGCATAATCATGCTACTTTGCAACCAGGCAAGGTAAAGATGGACTACTTATATCTGTGCTAGATTTTCTGGAAACAGGAAGAAAAATGTTTTCTAGAACAGTAACGAGGAAAAATAGTAAGAATGTGTCTGTCAGGGACTGAGGATTTCTTTGTAATTAATGATAATGTTTGTATGAGGTGATTTGATACTGCATCCTATAATCTGTTGAATCCATTTTGCCTCCTTGGCTGGGCGCAATCATTTCTAGAAACTAGAGTTTAGCTTCATTTATTTTCTTCATTGTTTTACTGTTTTCCTCCTATTTTACCTTTATTACTTGCTTCCTTCTGTTTAATTTGGGTTTATTTCGCTTATTAAAATGAAAATTTAGATCACTGATTTGAGAATGTCTTTTCTATATAAATCATGTAATGCTATACATTTTCCTCTAAGCATTGCTTTAGATGCTCTCTACCATTCAGTATGTTGTATTTTAATTTTCATTAAGTTAAAAATGTTTGGAAATATTCCATGAGATATCTTCTTTGACTCCTGGGTTATTTAGAAGCATGTTTTAAAATTTTTCCAAATCTTTGGGAGATTTTTCAAACATCTTTCTATTTTTAATTTCTAGTTTAATTATCTTGTGGTCACAAAACATACTTTATAAGAATTCTACTTTATAAAAATGTATTGAGTCTTTTTTATGTCCCAGAATATACTCTATTTTGTAAATGTTTTGTGTGCATTTGGAAGAAAAAAAATGTGTATTCTACTGTTGTTGGGGAGAATATTCTATAAATATCAATTAGGTCAAGTTAGTTGATAGTGTTGTTCATGTTTTCTATATCCTATTGATTTTTTGTCTAATTGCTCTATGTTATTGCAAGAAAGTTTTTGAAATCTTTCAGCTGTAATTTAGGATTGTCTATTTCTCTTTTCAATTTTATCAATATTTGGTTCATGTATTTTAAAGTTCAAAATGTATTTGTATACATATTAGGTGCACAAACATTTAGAATTATTCATCCTTTAGATGAATTGATCCCACATTAATTATGAAGTGTCCCCTTTTACTCCTGTTAACATTTCTTATTCTAAAATCTACTTCATCTGAAATTAATATAGCCATTCCAACTTTATTATGCTTAGTATTTGCATAGTATATTTTATTCCATTCTTTTAAATGGAATTTGTGTCTTCAAATTTTAAGTGGCTTTCTTTTAGACAGAATAAAATTGGGTAGTTCTTTTAAGTTCAGTTTGATGATCTCTGACTTTTAAATGGAACATTTAGCCATTTGCATAGGGTTTTTTCTTATTTTTTATTTTCTATTTGTCCTATCTATTCCTTGATACTTTATTCCTATTTCCTGCCTTCATTTAAATTAAGTACTTTTATGATTCATTTTATCTTCTTTATTGGCTTTTATTTTTCTCAGCAGTTGCTTTAAGGTTTAGAGTATACACCTTTAACTTATCATAGTCTACTTTCAAATAATAACGTTACACCACTACATACAGTGTAAGAATCTTACTGTAGTATACTTTCATTTTCTTCCTCCTGACCTTTTTGCTATTGCAGTGATCTATGCTTCTACATGCTCTAAATCCCCAAATACATTATTATTTTTGCTTTGAATAATTATCTTTTAAAGATATTTATAAATGAGAAAAACAATTTTTAAAGGCTTTTACATTTACCTGTATGTTTGCTATTTTCAGCATTCTTTATTCTTTTCTGTAGATTTTAGTTTCCACCTGTTACCATTTTCCTCTGCCCAAGCACTTCCTTTAATATTTGTTTTCGTGCATGTTTGATGGCAATGAATTTTCTCAGCTTTCTTTCTTTCTTTCTTTCTTCCTTTTCATCTGAAAAACAATCTTTTTTTATACATTCATTTTTCCCAGATGTTTTTGCTCTTTATAGAATTATTAAGTTCTTCAAAGATGTTATACCATTGTGTTCTGGCTTCTGTACTTCTTGACAAAAATTCTGCTGTAATTCATATCTTTGTTTGGAAAAATATATTTTCTCCAACATGGCTGATTTTAAGATTTTTTTTCCTTTATCACTGGTTTTCAGTAATTTTGTATGATGTGTGGTTGTGTGAATTTCTTTTACTTTCTTTTCTTTGGATTTGTTAAACTTCTTGGATATCTGGGTTAATTGGTTTTATCAAATTTGGAAAAACGTCAGCCATTATTTCTTTACTAGTTACCCATTTTATACATATTAGTGTATTTATGTCAATCCCAATCTCCAATCCATCACACCATTATTTCTTTAAATATTTTCTCCCTTCGCCCTACATTCCCATATCTGTGATTCCAATACTCTAGACCATTTGTTATTGTTTCACAGGTCACTGGTGCTCTATTTATTTATTTATTTTTGGTGGGGGAAGTGTCTTTTTTAGTCTTTTTACCTCTCTTGCTTCCTTTTGAATCGTTTATATTCCTATGTTTTGGATTCACTGATCTTTTGCATAATCTATTGTTAATCACATACAATATAATTTTTTCAATTTCAAATATTGCTATTTTCATCTCATAAACTTCTATTTGGGTCTTTTTTATATCTTCCATTTTTCTCTTCATCATTTTAATGTGTTTTTCTAATCCTTGAATTTATGAAGCATTTATAATATTCATAATAGCTGTTCTAAAGTCTTTGTAGTTTCATTACTTCTGTCATATATGGATCTGTTTCTGTTGATTGATTTTTCTCTTGATTATGGGGCAAATATTTTCCTGATTCTTACATGCTGGTAATTTTTCACTGGCTGTTGAATATCATTGTTAAATCTTGTTTTGTTTTGTTTTTTAATTTCTTTAAAGAGTGTTGATTTTGTTCTGATGTACAGTTAAGTTATTTGGAACTAGTTTGATCCTTCTGAGGCTTTCCTGAATCCAGAGAAGCCTTTTGTCTCAAGCTAACTTAGCCCCACTACTAAGGCAATACCCTTCTGGCCATTCTACTCATTTTCCTGTATATTATAAAATCTCTCAGGGCTTCCCTGGTGGCGCAGTGGTTGAGAGTCCGCCTGCCGATGCAGGGGACACGGGTTCGTGCCCTGGTCCGGGAAGATCCCGCATGCTGCGGAGCAGCTGGGCCCGTGAGCCCTGGACGCTGAGCCTGCGCGTCCGGAGCCTGTGCTCCGCAATGGGAGAGGCCACAACAGTGAGAGGCCCACGTACCACACACACACAAAAAAAAAACAACTCTCTACTCTGGCTGAGGGGAACATGAACTATTCCCAGCCCTATTTGAGCTCTACAACTTGTTCACCTTCTGCTTTTCAGTGGTTCTTTCCCTGGCTTTGAGTAGTTTCTTCTTTTGCATTCACAGAACTGTGCTCAGTCATAGACTCAATGGTATTTTTCCATAGCTCTTTGGAGCTTTCTCTCTGTGCAGCTTTATCCTCTCCAGTACTCTGTTCTACAAATTCTAGCTATCTTGAGCTTCTTGACCACTGATCTCAAATTTAGGAAGACTGCCAGGTTCTGTTTGGATTTCCCCACTCTGTACTTCAACCTGGAAACTTCTAGGCTGTAAGTTGGAGCACTTTTAGAGTTTTTCTCATGTGTTTCCCTTCTCTCAGGGATCATAGTTCTGTGCTGTTTATTGTCCAATGTTTTAAAACCCCTGCTTCCTATGTAGCTGTCTCATGGCTAGCAGTGGGAGTCTCCAGCTGGAGACAGCCATGTTATTCCTCAACTGTTATATTTCATTTGATTTTTTATATTCAGGAGCCAGTATAGAGTAACAAGAAAGAATCAGGCCATGGAAACAGACAATCCAGGCCTCAACCATAGCTCTATTTAAGTATGAATTAATTTAATTTTTCAATTTATTCATGATTGTATTCTTTTATTTTTATAATATTTAGTGAATATTACTTTGTGCTAGGCATTGTGCTATATTCCAGCTTTAGTTCATCATCTATAAAATAGGGAGAAATAACACCTACCTCATTGTTGTGGTAGATTGCAAAAATGGCCACAAATTATTCCAAGTTTTCTTTCTGATCTTGCATTATGACCTTGCAGCTTCTCCTATCAATTTCCTTTACTCATTAAATCTGGGATGGCCTGTGACTTGCTTGGGTCTGTATACTGTGGTGGAATTGATGTGTGTGATTTCTGAGCCTCGACCTGAGGAGACTTTGCAGGTTTCTTCTCTCTGTCTTAAAACCTTGTGCCTGCCAAGTGATTAGGTCTGAGTTGGCATGCCAAAGAATGATGAAGTGGAAAGATGCATTGGTTATCCTAGCTATGCTAGTTAAGTTATTGTAAACCAGTCACCCCCAGCCTACCCACTAGTCTATTATGTATCAGGCACTGTACTGTATTCTAGCCTCAATTTATCAGTTTAAGTGAGCCCAGCTAAGACCTATTGAGCAGTATTATGTGGTATCTGTGAACATACTGGTTAGTTGATGTTTTTGACTGACTGAATGGAAGATAAATAAGTTACATAGTTGTACATCGGTATTTTAGAGTAAATAAGTTTTAAATTTCAACTTAGAAGTCATTTCCTCTGGGAAATTTTGCTGATGTCTCTGACTAAATTATATTTCCCAACTATATTCTCTTAGTGCATGCTATGTTTATTCTTTATGAGTCAACAATTGAATACTTATTTCTGTAACTCATTAATGTCCAACTCCTCTATTCCACAATAAACTCTGCTTCAACATTTATGCCTGACATTTAATGCAGTGCCTGAAACTTAGTAGATATTTGGTAAATATTGTTTAGATGTATGAGTAAGAGGTAAAGTAGGTTAAGGACTGAGAAATGTCACCTGGATTTAATAACAAAGAAGTCATTATCACACACGTTGACAGCAATTTCAGTGGATTGATGGGAAAAGACATGAGACCACAGGTGCATGAATATTGCAAAAAGCATTGAGCAAACAGAAAAGAAGCCCAAGTCCAAGTTACTAACTTTATTTCAAAATGCAAATTCCTTTCATGCTTGATTATGTTTTTCTTTTAAATTACAAAAATTAAATCTAAAGTGTCAGGTAAAAATATGATTTTTATTAATTTAATCATTAACATGCCTCTGAGAATCAGCACACAGAGAATCTTAATAAGCAACAAATGCTCTTGTGATATTAACCTCTCTCAGTTTCACTTGCACACTTGTTTTGAATTCTCCAGAATTTGACAGTCAAGAGGACACAGCATAATAGAATAAGGCAATATGTTCAATTTGGTTACTATGGACTCATTGAAGAGGCTCCAGAGAAATGGTCATTTGGATATTTGAATAAAAATCCCATTTAAAATCGATTGAAGATTTACCTTTCAGGACCTGATATGTACATTTCCTTTACTTCTCTTGTGGCAGAAAGGATGCATCTTCGTGTGTTTACTCTCTGCCTTGGAAACTGATTTCATTGTTTTAAGTGTCAGTTTTAATCATCCTGTAAAGTGAAACACCAGAATGGAATGACCTTTACTTTCAGTGACATAAATATTTCAAAAGAAACAGACCTTTTGAGTTCAGGAAAGGGTGTGTCAGATGAACAGGTGTCAGTGCAGGTTAACGTGTTGTCTTTCACCACCGGCCCTCTGGACTGTAATTTGGCTTGGCTCACACGTGTGCAGAAGATTGGCCACCTCCATCCTGACTCTCTCGGAACCATCTCCCTATTAGAAAGCCATCAGACAAATAATTCACTCTCCACCCTATCATCGGCCTCCTAGAGAAAGATTGGGTTGGGATGCTGAGAAAATTAAAGCCAGGCTCTTGAGCAGGCAGTTGGCCTGGGCATATTTTTCCTGCTATGTCATGCTTCCCATTAAGCAGCTAATGAGTCTTTGTCACAGGTGAGTGACATTCAACTGAAAAGAGAATGATTCCTGATGAAGGGAAGTCCCAGAGACATTTTTGGAAAGGAAAATGTACCAAGCTAAACACAGGAGTACAATATATCTTCAGGTAACAAACATGGGCATGTGAGATGTCTATGAGCATGAAAGAGATTAGTCAGTGTAATCTATACGGGGCAGAGGATGGAGGTGTAAGCTTCTCCAGAAAAAAAACGTGCCAAGTTTCTTTAAAACATTAGAAGTCTTGTATAATGGACAGGCTGAAGTAGTTGTCCATTCATTCTCTTCGATTCTTTTTACGTTACATTCACTTATTATTTATGACCGTGCTTAAAGAAGCCATCTGGTAAAGTTAATGGTAGACTACCTACTCCTCTGTTCTCTGTTGAGAACTGAGACTTTTGTATCACCTTTTACACAGTCCTTGGCTCGTGCATACATTCTACAGAATACCTTGTTTATGAGGTCAGAATGCAGCAGGCTGCAGTCCTGGAGTTACCTTCATTGGTGCTTATTTGTGACTCCCTGCTCCTCTAAAAGTGAGCTGCCAGGCTCAGTAGAGAGTGACAGCACATCAGAAGCTCTGGTGACATCTCCAGCAGTAAACCTTGATCGCATTTATGCATCTTATGGTGCCGTCATTGCTATATTTCCAAAGTGCCCTTTTCACATGGCCATTTTATTGCTCCCTTTGAGTTGCCAAAGTTCCCTGACTCCATCTCTCACTGCCAAAAAAGGCATTACACTCTTCAGCTGCTCTTATCATTTTCCCAAAAACAATAAAGGACTTTTTGTATGCCTTTAGTGAAATGTGTTCAATGTGCCAGCAAGACTGGAGTTAGGCCTGTATTCCAGCACAGGCTTGAGTCCAACTAGAAGGGTTTACGGCTTCCTCTATTCTCTTCTATCTCAGGCCCAGCTTTGGAATTGACATCTCACTGAATATAGAGCATACATTTGGTGACTTTTCTTCTAGACACTAAATTCCTTTTAGGCTTATTTGTGTATACTTTCAAAATGTTAAGTTATTACAAATTTGTTTTTGAAAAATGGCACAGAATTGAACAGACATGAGAAGAAACTGTCACAAATTGCAGAAAAAAGTGTGACAAGTGGGGTGTCCTGGGACTTCATTCTAAGTCATTGCAATATTTAGAGGTCATTTCTGCAGATAAGGAGAAATGATCAGTTCCTTTAGATGGCATAGGATGGACCACATAGTAGTAAATACTTAAACAAAAAATCATTGGGAGAAAATTTCTATGTAATTTGAAATGATGTGCTCGCTGTTTATATCAAAGTTTGTGTGTAATTTACAGCACATGTATGTAAAAACATTGTCTTTTGAATATAGCAATTCTATCTTCTCCTGGATTTGACTTTAGGAAATGCTTTCTCCTTAATTTAGTTTAGTTACTTGAATCACTACTATGATATCTGGAAGTTTAGTAAGTGTGGCAAGACTGATAATTTGACCAAATCTGTTCTCCCCTTCTGTCATGAAAATGGAGTTGTGGTTGAGTCCAGGCCTCTTAGCTGGACTGCATTTCCCAGTCCCCCTGCAGTTAGATGGCCAAGTTCTTGTCAACAGAATGTGAGCAGAAGTGATGTGTCTGGGTCTGGAAATTAAAACATTGAACAAGCCTCCTCTAGACTCTTTCTGGGTATGGTAGGTATCTAGCTTCTTTTGTGTTCTAGAAGATGGAGGAGCAATAAGGTGGCAAGAACCTGGGTCTTGAATGACTACACCTAGCGGATCTGTCCTGTCCATGAGAACTGCTCATTACAGTTCTGTTACATGAGAAAGAAATTTCTATATTCTGTAAGCCACTGTATGTTGGGTTCTCTTTGTTGGAGGAGCTCATCCTTTAATATAACAAACACAGTTATAACCCCATTTAATCGGGAAATGATGTGTGCTGCTTATGTCCAGGTTTATGTGTGGTTTTAGAACTTAAGAAACAAATAGACTTTGAAAATGTTTCTGACATATATACGCTGTGGATACTATGTCTAAATAGACAACTAATGAGAACCTACTGTACAGCACAGGAAACTCTACTCAGTGTTCTGCTGTGACTTAAATGGGAAGAAAATCCACAAAAGAGGGGATTTATGTATACATATAGCTGACTCACTTTGCTGTACACTAGAAACTAATACAACACTGTAAAGTAAAGCAACTATACTTAAATTGAAAAAATAAAATTTAAAAAGCTCAAAAAAATGTTTCTTCTCTAATTGGAGATACAAACACCACTGTATATTTTTCATAATTTATTTTTTCATACATATATAATAAAAAGTTTTCTCCTTTATTATCCAGTGTTGATGAGAGTGTGAGGAATCTTGGACTTTTATACGGTGTGGGGTGTAATTATTAGTCTTTTTGAAGCTCTTTGGTGGTTATCCATCAGAAACAAAACCTGAATCACCTTCGGGTTTTACTTCTTGAAACCTGCCTTCCAGAAAGTTTGCATATGTGAAAAGACAAAAATTGCAGATATTTTTTTGTAACAGGAAAAACTGTAGACAACCCAAGCATCTAACAATACAGAAATGATTACATGGATTATAGGGAAATCCATGCTATGAGATCCTCATTAAGAAAGATGAGACATGGTCACATATTCGGACATGGAAAGATGACTAGGAAGTAGTAAAATAAATGCATCAGTGTGCATATTATGACACTATTAAATAAAAATGCCTATGGGTGTGTGTGTATATGTGTGTTTCTGAGAGTGTATATGATCAGAGGAAGAAATCGAGGCTGCGATAATATGCTTTTGTGCTCCTTCATTTTCTGCAGTATATAACATATAATGGAAGCCAGATGTTGACCCAGATATAAGGAGCTTCATCCATCCCATCATCCAAAGTGTGAAAAGCTGCATTCGCCTGAGTCAATACATTTGTGACCTGACCTGGAAAAGCATAGGAAGATAGTGCATCAGAGTTACTTCCATCAAGGTGAAGGGGATTTGTGGCGTAGATTGGAACACAAAGGGGGACTATCACTTTTCCATTCTATATCCTCCTCTGTCCTTTGACTTTTAAGATATGTCCCATGGCTCCCCAACTCAAATAGAGCGTAATATTTAGAACCACAAAATATTTAAAGTGTTTGGTGAAAATGTATGCACCGTAGGAATTTTTTAAGAGTGTCAGATACTAATGCTGTGATGGAATTTAATATCTCAAAACCATGGGCTTCAAAGAAGTTAGACTTGATCTAAGCCTCCGGATCAGAAATAAAATAAAAATGGAAAATATGACTTATACTGGAACTCTTCAAGCAACTTTTGGCTTTTTCTGTGAGAACACTGCAGCTTCCCTGTTGGTAAACTTGGGAATAATGGAGAAAGTCTTGTGGGCTGGGAGCTTCTAGGCTGAATGTTTAACTGCAGCTGGGAGATAGCTGTTCCAAAGAGAGTTGAAGACAACACCAGGTTAACAAGCAGACAAGACTGTTAAATGTTAAACAGTTAAAAGCCAGGCCCTTTGCAAAAAGGGAGGTGGATACACATCCCATCCCTTGTTAAGTTTTCAAAGAAGAGATAAATGAGTATTATTATTTTTGTAAAATTTTATTGAAGTATGGTTGCTTTACAATGTTGTGTTAATTTCTGCTGTACAGCAAAGTGAATAAATGAGTATGCTTTAGGATTAATAATAATGCTTTGAAGCTTCCTTTTCAGAAACAAAAATTAAAGGGAGGGCTTCCCTGGTGGCGCAGTGGTTGAGAGTCCGCCTGCCAATGCAGGGGACGCGGGTTCGTGCCCCGGTCCGGGAAGATCCCACATGCCGCGGAGCGACTGGGCCCGTGAGCCATGGCCTCTGAGCCTGCACGTCCGGAGCCTGTGCTCCGCAACAGGAGAGGCCACAACAGTGAGAGGCCCGCATACCACAAAAAAAAAAAAAAGGGAACAACACCTTGAACTATTATTTTAACTGCTTAGTGATATATCTATATATACATTATATATATATATATATATATATATATATAATATATATATCACATCATATATATATATATATTTTTTAACTGAACTTTGTGGTGGTTTTAAACATTTTATTCAGGGCCAACTATAATATGAACATGGGATAGGTCTCAACTTCTGAGACAGTAGGATTTTCAGAAGTTTAGAAATTCAAACTCATACAAAATCAAATATTATTTTAAATGTTCTTAACTGCTAAGGAAAATAAAACCATACCCAAACCTTCCTTTTCTCATCTAGTAATATTATGAGTGGGTATGTTAAAATCATTTAAATAAGTTAAAAGGAAGCTCACATCCAAAGGTTATTTCCAAAGGCTACTCTGGAAAATACCAGTGCTTGGCATGAGTGGTTCTAGACTGTTCTGCCAGAGCATTCAGTAGAGTAGTGACAATCAACCTCCAGTTTGGATTGTCCTAGTATAAAAGTAAAATATTCTCGGGAAAAGCAAGCATGCTATCAGGCATTCATTCAACACATATTCATGAATCCTCATATGGGTTTAGGGAAAGAAAGTTTAAATAAGCTGTAGGTTTCCCCCAAAGGGAAAGAGAGTATTAATCAAATACTTATAAGGTGAAAGCACTATAAATAATGCTATTGAAATTCTTTGGGATCTTAAGTAAGGGTAGAAAACCCCCTCTAAGTTGTTAATGGTTTCACAGAGGAGGTGACATTTAAAAGAGTCTTTAGGATACCTAGGATTATCACCAAATATAGAAAGAGACAGGTGAAGTAGAGGAATGTGCGTATAGCACGTCTTAAATACAGACTGTATGTAAGAACTTGAAATTATAACAGGGTAGCATTTTGAAAAATTAGATTGTTACATTCAAAATAGGATTTTGCCAACAGGCAATAGGTTGAGAGAATAAGGACTTGAAAAATTATTTTAGTTCTTATTTAACATTAAAGATTGAGCCTGATGGCTACTGTAGCTGCTTTTCTGATTGTATAGAATAGGTAACTTTAATCATTGTTTCAGCTTAGCCATGAGAATGGAGTTTGGAAAATGAAAGATATGGCCTGGAGGAAAGTAAAAGGAATCTTAATTGTTTGGATTACTGGGAGGCACTGTGAGAGTCGGAGGACTGAGAACAAAGACAAAGGTTGGAAGATACTAGAGTCCCTCCACCATGCTCCCCAGTACACACTCAAGGCTGAGCTGGTAGGGAGAGAATGGTTTTGAAACACTGGAGAAGATATGGAACTCCAAGAACTGGGGAGCTTTAGTTTTGTTCCAGAAGGAAACAACTTGTAGGCTGCCTCCAAGTCAGTTGAGGGACATTTCCATATTACAAATAAACATGGTAGCAGAGTGTGAGTAAGCAGAAGGGGACTGTATTATTCTTTATAGAACATTCTTGATTCCTGTGTAATGTGGATAGAGGAAGCTGTTGTGGTGGGAATAAGGAACTCTACGGCAAATGCACTGGGTTGTGCCATCTGGTAAGGGACCAAGTGACTAATGTAGTCAGACCTCAGTGTATGGTCAGGGTCCAAAGAGTGGTCAGAGGAGCCTGAGTCGTCCAGGAAACTTTATAAAGTCAGCAGAGACCAGGCCGACAGATCATTGGCAAGGACACTCTAGGGGTCTAAGGACCACCTTTCCCAACTCCTGAAAAGCACTGAGAAAGACACCAACATCCAGGGCCAACCCCTTTTTCCCTTCCCATTAGTGAGGTTGAAAAAGCCGGATAATCACTTTCGATTCGTCGCTTACCGACTGGGGTGAATATTTGACCAAGTATTGATCAATGAGCTATAAGTGGAATTTGCTGGGGGGTGGCTTTTGTATAATGATTTTTTATCTGAATAAGATAGGGATATGGCTGGGAGCATGCTCCTGAAGCTTCCTTTCTTTGTCCACGAAGCTAGAAATCTGAGGAAAAAGCCACTATGCTAAGCATGTGGAGTGAAAACCAGAAAGAGCTTCTCATCCATGTTATCACAGAACAGATAAACTAACAATAGCACTTACTTATCTTTGGATTTTTTTGTCATGTAAAAACAAACTCCTATTTATTTAGGCCACAGTTAATCATCTGATCTATAATTTTCAGCCTTTTCATCAAAAGTTTATCAAAAATTTTACTGTCTGATAGTCATGTAAGTTTATTGAGAGTCTATCTAATGAATGGTGGGCAAGATCCTACCTTAATCTCATATATATAGATGTCTAGAAGACAGATGTCTCTGCTGCTGTCTCATCTAAGCCAAGACTCGGTTATCTAAGAGTGATTGAAGCAAGCTGAAGATGTCAACATTTTTTCTGTCCAAAATAAAGAAATCATATTTTCCACTACTCTACAAATTGTACTATGGGTAAATTGCTAGCCCTATCACAAAATGTTTAGAAATTGTGAGATTCAGTGAGCTGGAAAAATATTTTTTTTAGTGTCAGGAGTTGAACTGAAGGAGGATGAGATAGGAAGGTTTAAGTGGCAGCCAGATTGTGAAGAAACTTGTATGCTGCAATTTAAACACGGATTTTGAAAAGAATATATATATAACTGAATAACTTTGCTGTATACCTGAAACTGACACAACATTGTAAATAACTATTTCAATAAAAATTTTTGAAAAATAATTAAAAATTAAAATTAAAAAAAAATGGACTCTGACTTGTAGGTCATTGGGAATCATGGAAAAGTTTAAAATAGGAGATTAATACCAAATTAGTATTTTAGGAGGATTGTTTTGGTAACTATGTAGAAGGAAGATTGGAGGGGACATAGAACAGGGACAGTGAGAATTATAAAGAAGCTAATGTAGTTACATGTTAACTTCATGCCTGGAATATGGTTATTGATACTTGTTGAAAGAATTTAACCTTTAGTTCTGGATTTGCTTAAAAGTGTCAACATATTAAATACCAGATCTAGATGACAAAATCTTGAGATTTTTGTTTTAAATTATTTTAATATAATCAAAATATTTGCTAATAACACTTCTTTTTCATGACTAAATAAAAGCAAGCAACTGTTAGATTTTTAAATTGCAGTTTATGTGAACTTGCATGTAGTAGCTTCATCTCAGCAGGTGCACAAGAACTGCTTAATGACTGACAGGCTGAATTGAATTCAACAACTTTTTACTGTATTCATTGCATTTTCAAACAGTTTTTCTAACATCTTGCTTATGGATATGGCCACTATAACACCCAGCTTTTCTGAAGCAAATATAGTTTCCAATTTTGTGTTCTAATCTCATAAACATACTTTTCCTTGTCAAATCATAGGTTTCAATTTTTGTTTCAGAAATGTTAGTCTGTATTCTTATACTTTAATAAACCTAAGAAATGTCACAAATGATCACGTTGCTTACATTTTCTTTGCCTTTTTGCTATAGAAACAAATGAAACAAAATGACCCCCAATTCTCAATGTCTCAGTTATGTATATAGAAATGAAACAATCCTCTGAGTCCTTTTAAACTGTAAGCTTCTATTTTCAAGCAGTAACTACCTTCAGTGTGAGACAAGTGCCCCCTTGCCTCTTGTTTAGATCTCCTCTAACTGCCAAGATTAAACATTTAACTACCTGTAGTTTATAAAAAATTTATCAAACCATTGCCTAAAATAGGTCTGTGTTTGTTGTTGCGCTTTATTTTTATTTTTTTCTAAAGGACAAGACCCATGAGGATTCATTCACAGAGCTGGTAAGACTGTTGGTGAGTGCTCCTTCCCATGGTGGAGTGAGCTGCATGTGAAGGAAGCAGGGGAGAGAGGAAGCAGCATGGCTGTAAACATATCTGCATCTATAGTTATGTTATAGTGTAAAATAGAGCTGCCATATGATCCAGCAATCCCACTCCTGGGCATATATCTGGAGAAAAACATGGTTCAAAAGGATACATGCACCCCAGTGTTCATTGCAGCACTGTTTACAGTAGCCAAGACACGGAAGTAACCTCAATGACCATCAGCAGAAGAATGGATAAAGAAGATGTGGTAGATATACACAATGGAATATTAGCCATTAAAAAGAATGAAATGATGCCATTTGCAGCAAAATGGATGGACCTGGAGATTATCACACTAAGTAAGTTGGACAGAGAAAGACAAATACCATATGATATCGCTTATATGTGGAATCTAAAAAAAATGATGCAAATAAACTTATTTACAAAACAGAAACAGACTCGCAGACTTAGAGAATGAACTTATGTTTACCGGTGGGGGAAGGGTAGATTGGGATTTTGGTATTGACATGCACACACTGCTATATTTGAAATGGATAAATAACAAGGACCTACTGTAAAAAAATTTTTTTTAATTAAAATAATAAAATAAAAAAATTTAAGTGTAAAAAAAAAACCCCAATAAACAGAAGCCTCAACTAAATAGAGTTGGGAGACCAGAAGGGGGAGTTCTCATGCCCTGAGGTAATAGCAGAGCCCAACAGGAAGAAGGACTCAGCCACTAGAAAGCTACGGACTTATGTTTCCTACAGCCCTCCCAGCGTCCTTTTCCCCTGCTATAAAAGCGTTCTCCTTCCCTTGCCGTGTGGGGACTTGCACGTAGCTCACCAGGGTTGCAGACCCCAAACTGCAATTCTCTGCTGATCCCAAACAAACTCATCTTGGCTGGAGAAATATCTGGTAGTCTATTTGTTTCAGGTCAACAAAGGATATTTCAACACTCCATGGAATGCAGGACCTGGTCTGGCTGATTTTAAGGAGCCCACATCTGACGTATAAAAAGACCCTAAGGGCTTGTGGCAGACATGTTTTGATAGCAGAGACCATAGCATCAGCCCGTGGATCCCATTTTCTGCAACTTGGAGACATGGCCCACAAAGAGAAACATCCCATTTCAGCTGCCTTTGACGATATACACTCTTTGAAATTTGGCATATGTTTATGCAAACCAGCCTCATCCAAACTTCAGGTCCTAGGTGGAGCAGGTAAGTGAATAAATACATACCGTGGGCCATCTCTGTGCTGTACTATTCAAGAGAGAAAGGGTTTGGAAAAGGGAATGCTCCAAAGAATGTTCAGGAAACTGAGTGGAATGTAAGGTGCACAGAGAGCTGAAGAATGCAATTTGTTTGGAAAGATGGAGTATGGAGAATTTCAGTGGCTGCAAGGCTTATTGGCTGTGGT